>NW_027507784.1:14936894-14949394 GCF_037356315.1 Lithobates pipiens | reverse complement strand
TCTAGCACGATTCCTCTCCCCTTCCAAATTGCCCCAGCACATATCATCTAGACCCCCCCCCCCAAGTGCAATCTCCCAAGTATAATAACCCCAGTTCGTTTGGTGCAAGGTACAGCCAAAAAAACGAGATGCAGCCGTAGAGGAGAGCAGAAGCCGGTCCGGCACCATGTGAGTGTGTGTGATACTCAGCGTGCGTCTCAGCATGCGTCTCAGCTGTGTGTGGAAGCAGAGGACTCGTGTATTGCGTGTCGAGCCTCACTTTCAATATATTTCACGCTCGTGAGCGCGTCATGGGGAAATGGGCTCAGCGCCATTTTACTGGAGCCTAAATACTGATGAATTCACTATGACTGGTCAAAAAAGAGACAGCAAATGTCAAATGGAGCCTACATATGGTTGGAATGTCTGACAAAAAGCTCCCATCAAACATTTGTTGTCTGAAATTCCTCTCATTACTTTTCTCAGTGTCGGCCGCGGTGCTTTGCCGGTTGCTTTGGCTTAAGTGCTGGTCTGCAACCCAAATGTCTAATGCCGCGTACACACGTAGCCGACTATCCGACGGACTTAGTCTGGCGTACTTCCCTCCAGACTGTCCGTCGGACTTTCCAAACGGGCTACTTGCCCACATACGGCACTTTTTCAGCGGACTAATACGGCGTACTAAGTCCGCCGTACTATCCGCCCTACTTTTGAAATGAACGGACTCGCCCACGCACGCGGAGGAAAGTCCGCTCATTTCGAGCGGGTCACCAGGTAGGCGGGGCCCGCGAAGGAGATGTCGCTGGCCCCGCCACCTGGTATGGACTTAAAGGGGAACCCCAGGTCCACATTAGACCCTTGTCCGAGCACGCTACCCGGCTGGCCAGGAAAGGGGGGGACGAGCGACCGCCCCCCCCCTCCTGAGCCGTACCGGGCCGCGTGCCCTCAACATGGGGGGTGCCTTGGGGAAGGGGGGGCCCTGCGCCCCCCCACCCCAAAGCACCTTGTCCCCATGTTGATGAGGACAAGGGCCTCTTCCCAACAACCCTGGCCGTTGGTTGTCGGGGTCTGCGGGCGAGGGGCTTATCGGAATCCGGGAGCCCCCTTTAATAAGAGGGCCCCCGGATACCGGTCCCCCACCCTATGTGAATGAGTATGGGGTACAATGTACCCCTACCCATTCACCTGTAAAATAAAGTACAAAAAAAACACAACACACAAGATAAAATAGTTTATTGCACAGCTCCGGGGGTCTTCCATCTTCGGGGGTCTTCTCGCCGGACTCCTCCACTATCTTCTTGTAGCTCTTTTACTAGCGGAGGAGCCCGGCTTTCTTCCTCGCCGCCGCCCCCTCTTCTTCCGACTTCAGGGGTCTTGTCCCCCTCTTCGGTTCTTCTGCCGGGCCACCGCGCCTTCTTCTAGCTCTTTTACAGGCGGTGGCCCGGTCTTCTGTCGCCGCCGTGGGCCCCGCCTACCTGGAGACCCGCTCGAAATGAGCGGACTTTTCTCCGGGCGGGAAAAGTCCACTCATTTCAAAAGTACGGCGGACTGGCACACACACGGCCGGATTGTCCGCCGAAATGCGAGTCCGGCGGGAAGATTGGAGCGCAAAACTACTTTCTAAGTCCGCCGTACTTTCGGGTCAAAAAAGTATGCCGGAGGCTACACACGGGGGGATTGTCCGGCGGACTTCAGTTTGCCGGACTTTTCCACACGATTGTTTGATCGTGTGTACGTGGCATTAGAAGGCTCTGGTGGATTTGCCTTTCCAGGGTGGGCGGCTATTTGGGGCCACTCTGGATGACATTATAAAGGATATTACTGGGGGGGAAGAGTACTTTTCTCCCACAGTTAAAGAAGGGCAGGAAGCTCAGTCGCAGTCAGGGCCCCTCTTTTTTCACTCACAAGTGGTTTTTATGTCTGCCCGGTTATGCAGGTAAGAGTTCCCAGGCCAACAAGGCACCCGCTGGGGGACCGAAGCGTCTTTGGCATCACAAGCCAAACAAGCCCGTGGACAAGCCCTCTTCTGCATGAAGGTTTACCCTCGCCCGACTTCCGGGTGGGGGGTCGCCTTTGTTGGTTTGCGGACCGGTGGACATCCCTTATCTCTGACCAGTGGGTCTGCAAACTCATTTTGTCCGGCTGCAAAATAGTTTCTTTCCTGTCCACCAAACAGGTTTTTTCCCTCCAATCTTCATCTTCCCCCATCTCATCAGCAGGCTTTGTTTGGGGCGGTGGAGGACTTGCTCTTTCGGAGGGTGATAGCTTCTTTACCAGCTTCAGAAAGGTTTCGGGGGTTTCTACTCCAATCTGTTCATAGTTCCAAAGAAGGAAGGGGTCCGATTGATCCTGGATCTCAAGGCCCTCAATAGTTTTGTGAAGGTATGGAGGTTCAGGATGGAGTCTGTTCGTTTTGTGGTGGCCGCGCTTCATCAGGGGGATTTCCTGGCCTCCCTGGACATCAAGGACCCATACTTGCATGTCCCCATCTGTGTCAGGCACCACCGTTTCCTGCACTTTGCGGTTGGGGATGCACACTATCAGTTTGTGGCACTTCCCTTTGGCCTGGCCTCTGCTCCCTGTGTCTTCACCAAAGTGCTAGCACCAGTTCTGGCGTGGCTGAGACAGTGGGGGATCTCGGTCGTGGGCAACCTGAAAGATCTCCTCCTGCGAGCGGCGTCAGCTTCAGAACTGAGGGACAATGCGGTGATCGCCATGCAAGCCTTGCAAGAGTTTGGCTGGGTGTTGAACTTCCAGAAGTCTGTGTTGCTCCCGGGCCCAACGCCTGGAATACTTGGGGTTGATTCTGGACTCTGCAAGGGTTTTTCTTCCACCGATTAAGCTTCAGACCCTTCACTCCATGGTGCAGTTCCTGCTTTTTGTTGTCGCTACGTTACCTGCATGCGGGTTCTGGGCCTCATGGTATCACCTTGGAGATGGTCCTGTATGCCCAGTTTCACACTCGGGTCTTGCAGAGGGAGATCTTATTCAAATGGGACAAATTCCCGGCATCTCTGGTTTGTCAGATCCACGTGGGCCGTCTGACCAGGGCCTTGCTTCTTTGGTGGCTGCAGTCAACGGCCCTAAGGACTGGGAAGTTGTTTCTCCCTCTCCATTGGACGGTTATCACGACGGATGCCAGCCTGATTGGCTGGGGGGTTCTGGGCCCTCCATCGGCCCTGGGCCGCTGGACATCGAAAGAGTCTCGTCTATCGATCAACGTCCTGGAGTTGTGCGTGATCAGGTTATGTCTCTCCAGTTGGTCGCAGCTGCTGTGTGGTCGTCTGGTCAGGATCCAGTCGGACAATGCCACAGCGGTGGCTTATGTCAACCACCAGGGGGGAACGAGGAGCTCAGCAGCGGCGATGGAGGTCTCCCACATTCTGCATTGGGCAGAACTTCACATACTGGCTCTCTCTGCCATCTACATTCCGGGCATAGAAAACTGGCAGGCGGACTACCTCAACCACCAGTTGCCGGATCGGGGTGATCTCTGCATCCAGAGGTGTTTCGTCTCATGCGGTGGCTCATGCCAGATGTAGATCTTCTGGCCTCCCGTCTCATTTGGAAGGTGCAGAGATTCATGGCCAGAACAAGGGATCCCTTGGCGGATGCGTCGGATGTGCTGGTGCCGCTGTGGAGGCATTATCAGCTAATTTATGCCTTCCCTCCTCTCAAGCTCCTCCCTCGTCTGCTGCGCAGGGTAGAGACTGAGGGGATAACGGTTATTCTAATCGCTCCCGATTGGCCTTGGCGTCCATGGTACACCGACGTGGTACGGATAGAGCTGGACGCTCCCTGGTGACTGCCAGTGCGGGAGGACCTCCTGTCTCAGGGACCAATATTCCACCTTGCTTTACCGTCTCTGGGTTTGACGGCCTGGCTATTGAAAGCCAGGTGCTGAGAGACTGGGGGTTGTCAGTTTCTGTAATTCCCACTATGTTGAAGGCACATAAGTCTACTTCACAGAGGATTTATCATCGCACCTGGAAGGCTTACATCTCTTTGTGCGAGGCTGTGGGATGGCATCCGCGTTCCTATTCGGTATCTAAGGTGTTCCTGCAGCATGGGGTTGATCAGAAGCTGGCTTTAAGCACTATCAAGGGGCAAATATCAGCTCTGGCTATTTTTTTTCAGTGCCCGTTGGCTGCTCACTCGTTGGTGTGTACCTTTGTTCAAGGGGTTCGGCACGTGGCTCCCCCAGTATGCTCGCCTCTGCCTCTGTGGGATCTCAATCTGGTGTTCTCTGTACTTCAGAAGCCACCGTTCGAGAACATTAGGGAGATCCCCTTACGCTCTCTCAGAAGGTTGTCTTTCTAGTGGCTATTACGTCCGCTCAGCGAGTTTCTGAGCTGGTGGCCTTGTCGTGTAAGTCTCCCTATTTGGTTCTCCACAAGGATAAGGCGTTGCTGCGTCCGCATTCCATGTTTCTTCCTAAGGTGGCATCTGCCTTTCATCTAAACGTGGACATTGTCCTTACCTTTCTTGTGTCCTTGACCGTCTCATCCCAAGGAGGTCGCCTTGCACTCTTTGGATGTGGTTTCGGGCTCTCCATGTGTATCTGTCAGTTACGGTCTATGCCATTAGGAGGCGGGTGCCCCCCTTTCCCATCATGGCGCATTCTACCAGGGCGGTTAGTGCTTCCTGGACCTTCCGTCATCAAGCGTCTGTTTCTCAAGTGTATCAGGTGGCTACCTGGTCTTCAGTACACACTTTCGACAAGTTTTACAGGGTGGATGTTTTGGCATCTTTGGATGCGCGTTCGGCCGCAAAGTTTTGCGGGCGGCCATCTGAGGTTTTGGCTCCCCTTCCCCCCGGTTCTGTTTGGGTGGAGGTTATTTTTTCCTTTTTTCTGTGTTCCCATCCCTCGTTGTGGCACTGCTTTGGGACTTCACTAAGGTCACCAATGGAAATGCTGTGTCCGTCAATAAACGAAAGAGAAAACAGGATTTTTTTTCTACTCACCGTAAAATCCCTTTCTCTGAGTTCATTGACGGACACAGCACCCACCCCTCCTGTTTTGTGTTTATACTGTTTTGTAACGAACTGAGCTGCCGGTAGCAGAGTGGGGGGGGGTTAATACCAGTAAGGACCGCCCCTAGGCGGTGCTGTGCTTGTTTTTTTTCTTTCTTCCTAGTCCTACTCCTGAAGGTAGTGATATAACCCTAAGGTCAAGAATGGAAGTGCTGTGTCCGTCACTGAACTCAGAGAAAGGGATTTTACGGTGAGTGGAAAAAAATCCAGTTTTTCTGTACTTATAGAAAGTCTTCTCAGCCTGAAAAAGAAAGCCAATGCAGCCAACAAATAGAAGGACTGGTAAACTGCAATATATTACATTTTTATACTTAGGCTTAGATACACTTTAAACCTTTTACTGACACTGCTGTATGCCATGAGTCATTGGCAGGGTGGAGCATATGTAAATCTGACAAGCTGACTGTTGGCTGTCAAATAATATCGTGTTTCCCAGAAAATGAGACCTATTCTCTAGGATGGCTGCAATATAAGCCCTACCCCGAAAATAAGCCCTAGGCAAAATCCTTGTAAAATCATAAAATCCATGCTGTAAAAGGATTATATAATGTTCATTGTGTGTCTTTATGTAACATTATTGTAGAAAATACCTTATTTACAGCGCAGCTGGGCGTTCATGTGACCCGTCAGAGCTCTGCTTCGCTCCTCCCAGCTGACGTCAGCAGCCCCTCCCTCTGCAGCAGATTAAATGATTTTACATGGACTTAAACTAGGGCAGTGATAGCGAACCTTGGCACCCCAGATGTTTTGGAACTACATTTCCCATGATGCTTATGCACTCTGCAGTCTAGTGGAGCATCATGGGAAATGTAGTTCCAAAACATCTGGGGTGCCAAGGTTCGCCATCACTGAACTAGGGTTTATTTTAGGAATTACAGAGATGGTGACTCGGATGGATCCACAGGGGGGTGAGGATTGCACACACAGTCTCCGGCAGCTCCTCAGCAGGAAATGGAAGTTCCCTCAAACACACTGCTAACCTAGGCACCCTCTTTCTGCTGTTTTTGTTTGTTGGCTGTCAAATGCAAGTGATCCGATGGCTATGTAGCCATCTGATTACCCCCCCCCCCTCACCCCAATGGACTGGGAACCAGCATGGCAGGTGCCATTAGGTAGAGGGGAGGGAGATATGCGAACGTCTGTTTGCTGATCTCCCCTTCCTGCTAATGACCCAGAAGTGACGTGTAAAACATCTTTTTGCATCCAGATGACACTTTCCCAGCCCTATAGTTGGAGAGGGAGCATAATCTGCAGTCCACTAGCCTCATTGGATCACAGGTGAGACATCAGAGGGTCTTTTAGACATCTAATGTCTCATTAAAGAGAGCCTGTCAACAAAAAAAAATTTACTTTTTGTCCCCTCTGTAATAAAAATGTAATGCATGTGTGTACAAATAAAAATATACATGTTAGGGGTGCCTAAGAATGAAAAAGATGAATGCCACACACATGTTATGTATTGTCACGCACCCCGAGGTGAGAGCAATAATTATAGGCCCATTATTCAGTAGCACCCTGGTGTTTAGGCAAGGTTGCTCCTAAATTTACCTGCCAGGCATAGTTACCTTGGCTAATTGTTAGGGATCAATTGATTTAGAATTGCTGCACTTCTCTCTTCTGCCGCTAGGTGGCCGGTCATCTGGTGACATTAGATAAGACAAGGGCAAAGCAAGGACAGATTAGGAGTATATAGGGAATCTCAGCCAATGGGCAGGAGTTTTCCTAAATCCCTTGGCCTGCTGGGAGAACCTATATATTCGGGTGGAGTCAGTGTTCCGTGCCACCTGGACGGCTGTCTGGGTGGATGTGTGTTGTGCTGCCCGGGCTTCTAGGCCAGAGTTTGGGCTTATCCCAGGCACAGCTGGCTGCTAGGCTGTCTGAGAGCCTATCCAGAAGCAAGAGAGCAGCGCAGGGTTGGGATTGTGGCTTGCATTCCAACCAGAAGTGACGGTTCTGCGGGCCGGAGAACCTGTCGTGGTCGGATGTAGAAGGGAAGCTGTCGCCACTAAGGGGCCAACCACCTTATTACCAGGGACCACTCTGAGTAGCTGAAGCAAGTACCAGAGCAGCATTCTCACCAACCGGGAATGGTGAAGAATCTGGAAACTTCAGCGGGTATCAAGCCAGGGATCCAACCAGCGGAGGTGATGTTTGCAGAGCAGCCTTGTGTGTCAAGCCAGGGACCCAACCAGCAGAGGTGATCTTTGCAGAGCAGCCTTGTGTGTCAAGCCAGGGACCCAACCAGCGGAGGTGACGCTTGCAGAGCAGCCTTGTGTGTCAAGCCAGGGACCCAACCAGCGGAGGTGACGCTTGCAGAGCAGCCTTGTGTGTCAAGCCAGGGACCCAACCAGCGGAGGTGACGCTTGCAGAGCAACCTTGTGTGTCAAGCCAGGGACCCAACCAGCGGAGGTGACGTTTGCAGAGCAGCCTTGTGTGTCAAGCCAGGGACCCAACCAGTGGAGGTGATGTTTGCAGAGCAGCCTTGTGTGTCAAGCCAGGGACCCAACCAGCAGAGATGACGCTTGCAGAGCAGCGTTATGTGTCAAGCCAGGGACCCAACCAGCGGAGGTGACGCTTGCAGAGCAGCGTTATGTGTCAAGCCAGGGACCCAACCAGCAGAGGTGACGCTTGCAGAGCAGCCTTGTGTGTCAAGCCAGGGACCCAACCAGCGGAGGTGACGCTTGCAGAGCAGCCTTGTGTGTCAAGCCAGGGACCAAACCAGCGGAGGGGACGCTTGCAGAGCAGCCTTGTGTGTCAAGCCAGGGACCCAACCAGCGGAGGTGACGCTTGCAGAGCAGCCTTGTGTGTCAAGCCAAGGACCCAACCAGCGGAGGTGACGCTTGCAGAGCAGCCTTGTGTGTCAAGCCAGGGACCCAACCAGCGGAGGTGACGTTTGCAGAGCAGCCTTGTGTGTCAAGCCAGGGACCCAACCAGCGGAGGTGACGTTTGCAGAGCAGCCTTGTGTGTCAAGCCAGGGACCCAACCAGCGGAGGTGATGTTTGCAGAGCAGCCTTGTGTGTCAAGCCAGGGACCCAACCAGCGGAGGTGACGCTTGCAGAGCAGCCTTGTGTGTCAAGCCAGGGACCCAACCAGCGGAGGTGACGCTTGCAGAGCAGCCTTGTGTGTCAAGCCAGCAACCCAACCAGCGGAGGTGACGCTTGCAGAGCAGCCTTGTGTGTCAAGCCAGCGACCCAACCAGCGGAGGTGACGCTTGCAGAGCAGCCTTGTGTGTCAAGCCAGGGACCAAACCAGCAGAGGGGACGCTTGCAGAGCAGCCTTGTGTGTCAAGCCAGGGACCCAACCAGTGGAGGTGACGCTTGCAGAGCAGCCTTGTGTGTCAAGCCAGGGACCCAACCAGCGGAGGTGATGTTTGCAGAGCAGCCTTGTGTGTCAAGCCAGGGATTGAGCAGGCCAGTGGGATGACGCTTGAGAAGTATCCGGAGTGCCAAGCTTGGGACCCAGCAGAGAAGCGGGGGGTGACGCCTGAGGCAGATACCACCATGAAGATTGGAAGAGCTCAGGGGATTCAGTGGCAGTGAATCAGCAAGTCTAGTGAGAGAGAGAGAGACTGGGAGCTCAGTGGGTTGAGAACCTACAAGAAGTGACTGTAGAGAAAGTAAAGGAGTTTTTACAGCCTAGTGTTAGTAATGCCCTGTACACACGACCAGTTTTCCCGTCGGAATAAACTCTGAAGGTTTTTCCAACGGAATTCTGCTCAAGCTGTCTTGCCTACAAACGGTCACACCAAATTCCGACCATCAAGAACGAGGTGACACACAACACGTACGACGGCACAATAAAAATGCAGTTCAATAGCCACTGCGTCGGAACAGCAAACAGACAAGCGTTTTTTCCGCTAGAAATTTTTTTCCGGCTGAAAAATGTAGTTCTCTAAGTCCGTCTGAATTTTCGACGTAGAAAGTCAGATGGGGCATACACACGGTTGGAATATACGATGAAAAGCTCCCATCAGACTTTTTCTGTCGGAATGTCCAACCGTGTGTACACGGCATAACTGTTCTCTAAGACTGTTGCCATAGGAGACAGCATTTCTACACATGCAGATGTGTGTGGTGTCTTGCTGGATGCCTTTCCCTGCATGGCAGGGCCGTCTTTAATACTGATTGGACCCTGAGCAAAATTTTTCTTAGGCCCCCTTCCCCATGCAGTTTCGCTCTCCACCTGCTCTGAGACACAGAATCAGTTTACTGTATCAGATCAGGCAGCAATTGTGATTGGTTGCCAGTGGTTACAGGATCTCATTACTGCTTAATGACTGGTTGCTAGAGGTTACAGCACACGTTATGTCTCACTGATTCGTTGCTAGAAGTTACAGCAAATGGTTTCTGCTTGTTAATTGGTTGCTAGAGATTACTTTACAGTATTACTGCTCACTGATTGGTTGCTAGAGGTTACTTTACAGTATTACTGCTCACTTATTGGTTGCTAGAGGTTACTTTACAGTATTACTGCTCACTGATTGGTTGCTAGAGGTTACAGCACATCATCTCCTCATTGCAGGGGGGCATGATCTACATATGAATGCCGCCTTTATTTACATATCAATACCGCCGGTCACAGCTATTTACTTATGAATGCCGCTTCTATTTACATATGAATGCCGGTTATTTACATGTAAACACAGGGTCTGCCGGTGAGTCACCTGTACACAACAGTAATGCAGAGCCGGGCAGCATTAGTACCATCACTTCACACTGAGATATCGGGACACAGCACAGGACTAAAATGTCAAAGGACACTGGAATTTAAACCAGGATAGTTGGCAAGTATGGAGCAGCTGCTTTGGGCCCCACAACAATGACAGGGCCCAGGGCAGCTGCCCCTTTTGCCCCACCTTAAAGACAGCCTTGCTGCATGGCTATATACCTGTAGAAGTCTCAGAGTCTGCTAATTGACATTGCAACTACCTAAGGGTGTCCTGGCCCTAAACCCTCTCTCCCACAGTTCTGTTCAAGAGAAATACAAATCTCTTTGTATTCAAGAAGAGTCTGGCGCCCATCTATCGGGCATTACACCCACTATGCCTAGAAACCCACTCTACACAGAAGGATGTCAGGAGCTCTTGGCTCCGGAGGTTCTCATTAGGCTAAAGGAGGCCTGGGACCTTGCTGCACATGGTTAACTCTAAACTGATGACCTGTAGGGGAGCTTTTAAGCGTCATCTATGGGGAAATAAAGGGTACCAACGTTTGGCGCCGTTTCCCAAGCACACAAGATGCTGAGCCTTGACATGATTTCTTTAGCGCAACCTCACCGTCTATATTTTACAAAACATTGGGCGATTTATCGCATTATGTGTGTCCTAATGATAAATGTGATTTTTTTTTTTTACGGAAATTTTGCATTTCATAAACCGTTGTGCTACTATTGTGTGATATAAAAAAAAAAATATGAAACTACCACTATTTTATTCTCTAGGGTCTCTCCTTTTGGAATATATATTATATCGGAGGTGTTAACTAATCTTCAGGAGAAAAATTATTTTTAAAAGTATGTGCAAAAAAAAAAAAAAAAACGGCACTGGCCGCAAAACGGTTAAACCCAACAAAAAATGCCGCTGGCCGCTGATTTCTTTCACCTTTCATCCTGTCATTAGGGAATAATGTCCTTGAGGTGACTGACATGAAGGGCTCAAGCAGGAAGAGAACCGCTCAGATCTTGAAGGAGATGCTCAGATCAAGTTAATGACCAGAACCCTGGAGAAAACAGTGATACGAGCCAAAGATTTCCCCATATAAGGAGAGCAACGACTGATATAATGGACTATAGTGTATATTTATACTGTATATAATTATATTATATAAATATTGTACAATATTTTCTTTTTTTTTTTTTAAATAAATGTGAAACGCTGAATATTAAAAATGTATCATTTTTATTTTTGTCAGCAGGTGGAGCTATAATCTCCTTTTTACATGTTTTCTTCTGATTACCACTTTCTGAAAAACCTTCATACACTCAGTCCCTTATACTAGTATTAAACCTTTACAACAATATTAATTTTCCCTTTAGGTCTACTAATTCAGGATTACCCATGCAGTATTTTTTATAACTTTATCCCTAGACACTCCAATGTCGTTCCCTCTATTCTAGGATGTATCTAGGATGGAGAAGGACTACTGCAGGAAATCTCATCATTGTGGGAGGGGCAGAGACACAAACTACTGCAGGGAATCTCACCATTGTGGGAGGGGCAGAGACACAAACTACTGCAGGGAAATCTCACCATTGTGGGAGGGGCAGAGACACAAACTACTGCAGGAAATCTCCCCATTGTGGGAGGGGCAGAGACACAAACTACTGCAGGAAATCTCACCATTGTGGGAGGGGCAGAGACACAAACTACTGCAGGGAATCTCACCATTGTGGGAGGGGCAGAGACACAAACTACTGCAGGAAATCTCACCATTGTGGGAGGGGCAGAGACACAAACTACTGCAGGAAATCTCATCATTGTGGGAGGGGCAGAGACACAAACTACTGCAGGAAATCTCCCCATTGTGGGAGGAGCAGAGACACAAACTACTGCAGGGAAATCTCACCATTGTGGGAGGGGCAGAGACACAAACTACTGCAGGGAAATCTCACCATTGTGGGAGGGGCAGAGACACAAACTACTGCAGGGAATCTCACCATTGTGGGAGGGGCAGAGACACAAACTACTGCAGGAAATCTCACCATTGTGGGAGGGGCAGAGACACAAACTACTGCAGGGAAATCTCATCATTGTGGGAGGGGCAGAGACACAAACTACTGCAGGGAATCTCATCATTGTGGGAGGGGCAGAGACACAAACTACTGCAGGGAAATCTCACCATTGTGGGAGGGGCAGAGACACAAACTACTGCAGGGAAATCTCATCATTGTGGGAGGGGCAGAGACACAAACTACTGCAGGGAAATCTCATCATTGTGGGAGGGGCAGAGACACAAACTACTGCAGGGAATCTCATCATTGTGGGAGGGGCAGAGACACAAACTACTGCAGGGAAACACTGATGTGTATAGCCTTTTTTATTAGGGTGTGCACCCTCAAACATACATGCATATATATCAGCAGAGCTGTGGTCGGTGTCAGCAGAGCAAAGAATGGTGTCAATAGGGCAGTGGGTGGTGCCAGTAGTTTTTTTTTTTTACAACATTTTTTATTTAATCTTTTACACTTTTTTTAAGGAGTTCTGTTATGGGGGCTTTGGTGAAATATCAGGTGTCTAAACAGACCCCCGATGTCTTACTTTTGAGACAGAGACAGAAACTGAGGACCCAGTCCCTTTCTCTGCAGCCTGCAGTAAACATAGTTTACGATGCGTCAGTTAAGAATGAAGACAGGAGTGTGTCTGACTGTGTTAATTCAGAAAAGGAAGGTGCCATTTAATGAAAAATTTACCAGCCCCTTCCCTGCTCCTGAGAGGAGAGGAGGGAAGCTGGCAGCACTGCGGGGGGGGGGGGGGTGGGAAGCAGGGGGAA
>NW_027507784.1:14756894-14931894 GCF_037356315.1 Lithobates pipiens | reverse complement strand
GGAAAGGAGCATACAGAGATCATGCAATCCTTTCTGCAAGCATAATACATCATTTTTACAGGCACTACAGTGCATTCTGAAAGTATTCACAGCGCTTCACTTTTTCCACATTTTGTTATGTTGAAGCCTTATTCCAAAATGGGTTTAATTCATTATTTTCCTCAAAATCCTACAAACGATCCCCCATAATGGCAACGTGAAAGAAGTTTGTTTGAAATATTTGGAAATGTATTAAAAAATAAAAAACCAACAACTCCTATGTACATAAGTATCACAGACTCCTCCCATGTATGTAAGTATCACAGGCTCCTCCCATGTACATAAGTATCACAGGCTCCTCCCATGTACATAAGTATCACAGGCTCCTCCCATGTACATAAGTATCACAGGCTCCTCCCATGTACATAAGTATCACAGACTCCTCCCTTGTACATAATTATCACAGGCTCCTCCCATGTATGTAAGTATCACAGGCTCCTCCCATGTACATAAGTATCACAGGCTCCTCCCATGTACATAAGTATCACAGTCTCCTCCCATGTACATAAGTATCACAGGCTCCTCCCATGTACATAAGTATCACAGACTCCTCCCTTGTACATAATTATCACAGGCTCCTCCCATGTACATAAGTATCACAGGCTCCTCCCATGTACATAAGTATCACAGGCTCCTCCCATGTACATAATTATCACAGGCTCCTCCCATGTACATAATTATCACAGGCTCCTCCCATGTACATAATTATCACAGGCTCCTCCCATGTACATAATTATCACAGGCTCCTCCCATGTACATAAGTATCACAGGCTCCTCCCATGTACATAAGTATCACAGGCTCCTCCCATGTACATAATTATCACAGGCTCCTCCCATGTACATAATTATCACAGGCTCCTCCCATGTACATAATTATCACAGGCTCCTCCCATGTACATAATTATCACAGGCTCCTCCCATGTACATAATTATCACAGGCTCCTCCCATTTACATAAGTATCACAGGCTCCTCCCATGTACATAAGTATCACAGGCTCCTCCCATGTACATAAGTATCACAGGCTCCTCCCATGTACATAAGTATCACAGGCTCCTCCCATGTACATAAGTATCACAGGCTCCTCCCATGTACATAAGTATCACAGGCTCCTCCCATGTACATAAGTATCACAGGCTCCTCCCATGTACATAAGTATTGCAGCCTTTGTTCAATACTTTGGTGAAGCTCCTTTGGCACCAATTACATCCTCAAGTCTTGTTGAGTATGATGTATGGTGAGTATGATGTATGGTGAGTATGATGTATGGTGAGTATGATGTATGGTGAGTATGATGTATGGTGAGTATGATGTATGGTGAGTATGATGTATGGTGAGTATGATGTATGGTGAGTATGATGTATGGTGAGTATGATGTATGGTGAGTATGATGTATGGTGAGTATGATGCTACAAGCTTGGCACACGTATTTTGGGCAGTTCCTCCCATTCTTCTTTGCAGGAGCTCTCAAGCTCCATCAGGTTGGATGGGGAGGGTCGGTGTACAGCCATTTTCAAATCTCTCCAGAGATGTTCATTCGGGTTGAAGTCCGGGCTCTGACTGGATCACTCAAGGACATTCACAGAGTTGTCCCGGAGCCACGCCTTTGTTATCTTGGCTGTGTGATTAGGGTGGTTGTCCTGTTGGAAGATGAACCTTCACCCCAGTCTGAGGTCCAGAGCGCTCTGGAGCAGGTTTTCATCTAGGATGTCTCTGTACAATGCTGTAGTCAATCCTGACTAGTCTCCCAGTTCCTGCAGCTGAAAAACATCCCCACAGCATGACGCTGCCACCACCATGTTTTACTGTAGGGATGGTATTGGCCAGGTGATGAGCGGTGCCGGGTTTCCTCCAGATATGACATTTGCCATTTAGGCCAAAGTGTTCAATCTTTATTTCATCAGACCAGAGAATTTTGTTTCTCATGGTCTCAGAGTCCTTCAGGTGCCTTTTGGCAAACTCCAGGTGGGTAATCATGTGCCTTCTACTGAGGAGTGGCTTCCGTCTGGCCTGAATGGTGGAGTGCTGCAGAGATGGTTGTTCTTCTGGAAGGTTCTCCTCTCTCCATAGAGAAATGCTGGAGCTCTGTCAGAGTGACCATCAGGGTTCTTGGTCACCTCCCTGACTAAGGCCCTTCTCCCCCGATCGCTGAGTTTGGCTGGGCAGGAAGAGTCCTGGTGGTTCCAAACGTCTTCCATTTACAGATGATGGAGGCCACTGTGCTCATCGGGACCTTCAATGCTGCAGAAATGTTTCTGTACCCTTCCCCAGATCTGTGCCTCCATACAATCCTGTCTCGGAGGTCTACAGACAATTCCTCGGACTTCATGGCTTGGATTGTGCTCTGACATGCACTGTTATCTGTGGGACCTTCTATAGACAGGTGTGTGCCTTTCCAAATCACGTCCAATCAGCTGAATTTACCACAAGTGTACTCCAATCAAGTTGTAGAAACATCTCAAGGATGATCAGTGGAAACTGGAGGCACCTGAGTGTCATGGCACAGGCTGTGATACTTATGTACATGGGATTTTTCCATTTTTTATTCTTAATGTAGCGGGTGACATTGTGGACAAAGTGTCTGTCTTGTGTAAATTTAGTTTTTTTTTGCCTCAGAGCAGTAAAGGGGTTCTGAGCAGGGGCGTAACTATAGGGGGTGCAGCAGTTGCGACCGCAACCGGGCCCTGTGATGCAGGGGGCCCATGCAGCCCCCTCTACATATGGCCGGCAGCAGCATAGGCAGCTAGGGGTACCAGTGCACCATGCACACGGGTGGCTGGAAGCGGAGGGTGACTAGCAGAGCTCCATGCTCGACTATCGCACTGGCTGCTCTTTAGTTGTGCATTCCCTGCATGACCTGTGTCCTCAGAGTACCCCTCTCCTGCTAAATGCATTGCCGCTCAGTCCGATGTCTGTTCTCCCCAACCAGTGGTGGAACTACAGGGCTCACAAAGGTCATACCTGTGACCACGCCCTGGAGTTCCACCGCCGGACTCGGAGGGAAGGGCCCTGGCTGGGGTTCAGGAGGGCCTGTCATGGTTTCTTGAAGGTTCTAGTTACGCCACTGGTTCTGAGGGTTAATTATGTAGGTTCAACTTTGACATCAGTTTGGCTGGGCTGTGTTGGAGTTCTGCCTGGTTATGTGTACAGTCAGGTGTGTATGACAGGCTTAGAACCAGGCCTGGGTATCATCTTCCCCGGAGCCACTGAGTGGGTGTGCCGGGCCCCGCTGAGGAGTCTGGGGAAGGGTACTTAACATGTTGAAGTCACGTGTTCAGGGTTCGTTCGCGAGGCCTTAGGGTCTGTTCCTGATACTGGACCGGGGTAACCCCACGAGGGGTCCCGGTCATGGGAGCGTCCGTCGCTCCTCAACATGCATCGGTTGGTTACCCCCAATAGACCCGCCTGGTCTGTGGTAGGGATCCGTCTGTTCCCGAGTCTTTGAACCGGCTGGTCCGAGGCGCAGTAACTGAGGGAGGATTCAAGGTGTCCGGGTGTGCGCTCGGCTTGGAGGGGTGCCGCAGCTCGTGTAAGGGACCGGGGGAGGACCCTTCGGAGGAGGGCCAACAAGCGGCATCCTGAGAAGTGCCTGGTTACTGAGTTGGGAAGAGTCCACGCTTTTTCCAGTACTGTCAAGGAGACAGAGAACGTTCCAGGTACTGAGGAAAAAGGTTCCTGTTCACTGCCAGTTACAGCTTGTTCAGGGTCAGAGATTTTACAATTTCTGAATCAAAGTGCTGACTGCCATAATCTCTGGCTAGAGATCCGTTCAGCCATAGAAGTGCCCAGCTGCGAGTGGCTACTCTCTGGGTGGGAATAGAGACTTTGTTATACTAGCAGTTCAAGGTGCCTGAGTTCTTCTACCCTTGCCCTCTGTTCCCATACAAGACTGTGTTTGTTGGATGTTACCCCTGCAAAATAAAAACCTTTCAGAGGGACTTTATTGGTGTCAGTGCCCAAAGTTGTTGGGTATCAACCCTGGGAGCCCCTAGACGTGGAAGAACAAGCCAAGCGGAGGTAACCGGTAAGCCCAATAAGTTAAGGCCGCCCTGCCAAGAGTTATGGCCGCTACACAGGGGCGGCCTGACCATTGGGGCACTCGGGCACTGCCCAAGGGCCCCATGCCACTAGGAGGCCCCATCAGGGTTGCCAGCCTTAATAAAACCAGGGACAGTATGTAAAAATCTGTGTTTTTTTAAAAAAATCCCAAGATTATAGTTGCCCCGCCTCTCCAGTACCTTTTCAGTGTGTGTATTCTGTGTGTATACTGTATGTGCGTGTATACTGTGTGGCCCCATAATCTCCTATTGCCCGGGGGCCCCATAATCTTCTATTGCCCGGGGGCCCCATAATCTTCTATTGCCCGGATGCCCCATGAGTTGTCAGTCCGCCCCTGCCGCTACATTAATACATTTTTCAAAGATTTCCAACAACCTTCTTTCGCATTGTCCTTGGGGTGTATTGTTTGTAGAATTTTGAGGAAAATAATGAATTTAATCCATTTTGGAATAAGGCTTCAACACAACAAAATGTGGGAAAAGTGAAGCGCTGTGAATACTTTCCGGGATGCGCTGTCAGGAATGTGCGGTTAATGGAAAGTGTGTTGGTTCCTTCTTCCCTCTGTTCAGCTTTCGGTTCCCATATGAAAAAGAAAAAAAAAAACATTCCTGACGCCACAATAAATCTTTACATGTATAGCTTGCTGGACTGGCTCTGCCTTTGCTTCTCTAGCTGCAGCACCCAGAGCAAGAGGAGCAGCAAGGGGAGCAACATTCTAGGCAAGGTATGCAACCCCCGGGGATCTGTCATTTAACAAAACTCAACAATACTGGGCTTTGTTCCATAGACATAACCTTAGTGACTTTAAAAAAAAAAGAGGGGGGGGGGGGGTAAAATCACTTGATAAAGTTTTGATAAATTATAAACAATTTTAGTGAACATATGAAGCCAACCTTTTTGATATCGGTAATGAAGATCTTGCACCGTTTTCTCATTATGATGAAAATGAAGCTGGCGTAACCACAGCGCAACATCTCCTTTCGTCCCATTTCGTTTTCCATAAACAAGGAGGTGTCGCCCATAGGACTCGTGTACGGCAGCAGCCATTTTTTTTGTGCTGGCCCAGGAACACTAGGCAGGAAAGTGCAAGCTCTATTAACCACTTGCTTACCGGGCACTTAAACCCCCCTTCCTGCCCAGACCAATTTTGAGCTTTCAGCACTGATGCACTTTGAATGACAATTGCGCGGTCATGCTACACTGTAGCCATATGACATTTTTATCATTTTTTTCCCACAAATAGAGCTTTCTTTTGGTGGTATTTAATCACCTCTGCGGTTTTTATTTTTTGTTAAAAAAAATTTTTAAATATGTTTTTTTTAAATATTTTGTTATAACATTTTGCAACCAGGTAATTTTTCTCCTTCATTGATGTACGCTGATGAGGCAGCACTGATGGGCACCGATAGGTGAAAGTGATGGGCACTGATGGGTGGCAGTGATGGGCACTGATTGGTTACACTGATAGGCAGCACTGCTAAGTGGCACTGATTGGCACCACTAGTGGGTATTGATAGATGGCACTCATGGGCATTGATAGGTGGCACTCATGGGCATTGATAGGTGGCACTTGTGGGCATTGATAGGTGGCACTTGTGGGCATTGATAGGTGGCACTCATGGGCATTGATAGGTGGCAATTGTGGGCATTGATAGATGGCATTCATGGGCATTGATAGGTGGCACTTGTGGGCATTAATAGGTGGCACTCATGGGCCCTGATAGGTGGCACTCATGGGCATTGATAGGTGGCATTTGTGGGCATTGATAGGTGGCATTTGTGGGCATTGATAGGTGGCATTCATGGGCATTGATAGGTGGCACTTGTGGGCATTGATAGGTGGCACTTGTGGGCATTGATAGGTGGCACTCGTGGGCATTGATAGGTGGCATTCATGGACATTGATAGGTGGCACTTGTGGGCATTGATAGGTGGCACTCTTGGGCATTGATAGGTGACACTCATGGGCCCTGATAGGTGGCACTAATGGGCATTTATAGGTGGCACTTGTGGGCATTGATAGATGGCATTCATGGGCATTGATAGGTGGCACTTCTGAGCATTGATAGGTGGCACTCATGGGCCCTGATAGGTGGCACTCATGGTCATTGATAGGTGGCACTTGTGGGCATTGATAGATGGCATTCATGGGCATTGATAGATGGCACTTGTGGGCATTGATAGGTGGCACTCATGGGCATTGATAGGTGGCACTTGTGGGCATTGATAGGTGGCATTCATGGGCATTGATAGGTGGCACTTGTGGGCATTGATAAGTGGCACTTGTGGGCATTGATAGGTGGCACTTGTGGGCATTGATAGATGGCATTCATGGGCATTGATAGGTGGCACTTGTGAGCATGGATAGGTGCCACTCATGGACCCTGATAGGTGGCACTCATGGGCATTGATAGGTGGCACTTGTGGGCATTGATAGGTAGCAGTCATGGGCATTGATAGGTGGCACTTGTGGGCATTGATAGTTGGCACTCATGGGCCCTGATAGGTGGCACTCATGGGCATTGATAGGTGGCACTTGTGGGCATTGATAGGTAGCAGTCATGGGCATTGATAGATGGCACTGGTGGGCACTGTGGGCACTGGCAGGTGGCAATGGCAGGTGGCACTGGTAGGGGGTAGTGGTGGGCACAGATGAGGCATAATTGCCTCTTTCTCTTCGAGACCGATGTCCCTTGCAGATAAGCCAGTGATCTGCTTTTTTTTTGGAGAAAAAATAAAGGATTGCGAGCTTTTATTTACATCATGTGATCAGCTCTCATTGGCTGACAGCTGATCACATGCTAAGGGGCCATGACCGGCCCCTTACTCAGATCGGTGATCACCCGAGTCTCAGTGACACAGAGCACGAGCGTGCAGAGGGAGGCTGTCATATGATGGCCTCCCGGAAATTCAGCTCCGCGCTGTGGCCGTCATTCGGCTATAGCGCGGACGGCAAGTGGTTAAAAGGAGTTGGGGGGGGGGGGAGGGGGCTCCTTGGCATCTTTGCTTTGATGATATTCATACATTTTTTTCACTCTTGATTTGCAGAACTTTCACTCATTTTCTCAACTGAATCCAATTAGAATAATATTTAAATCTTGGGTAAAAAACGTTTATAGAAAGAGCCCTTAGAAAAGCGCGGAAAAGAGTTCTATTAAGTCGAGTTTGTGTGGCCGCCTCTGGATTCGGAGGAAATGTTGACGTGACGTTTAAGCATCTTCATCTAGTCATCAGGGGTGATATGTTACATAGTTATACACACTGTATTACCAAAAGTATTGGGACGCCTGCCTTTACACGCACATGTACTTTAATGGCATCCCAGTCTTATACCGCGTAGTCGGAATTTCCGCTCCACAAATGTTTGCGAGCTGGTTCTCAAATTTTCCACCAACCAAACTTGTTGTCGTAAAATTCCGAGCGTGTGTACAAAAAATGTCCGACATGTCCGCCATAATGTCGCAGTCACAATAAAAATCGCTGATCGCCGACAATTCCTAGTGAAAAAAAAAAATTATTAAATTAAATAAAAATGCCATAAAACTATCTCCTATTTTGTAAACGCTATAACTTTTGCGTAAACCAATCAATAATCGCTTATTGCAATTTTTTTTTTTTTTTTTATCAAAAATATGTAGAAGAATACGTATCGGCCTAAACTGAGGGAAAAAAATGTTTTTTTTATATAATTTTGGGGGATATTTATTATAACAAAAAGTAAAAAATAATGCGTTATTTTCCAAATTGTCGCTCTATTTTTGTTTATAGCGCAAAAAATAAAAACCGTAGGGGCAATCAAATACCACCAAAAAGAAAGCTCTATTTGTGGGGGGGGGAGACGCCAATTTTGTTTGGGAGCCACGTCGCACGGCCACGCAATTGTCATTTAAAGCGGCGCAGTGCCGAATCGCAAAAAGGGGCCTGGTC
The DNA here is from genome assembly GCF_037356315.1 of Lithobates pipiens. Lineage (NCBI taxonomy): Eukaryota > Metazoa > Chordata > Amphibia > Anura > Ranidae > Lithobates > Lithobates pipiens. Next base: position 14,923,871 of record NW_027507784.1, on the reverse strand, counting down.
CTTTGGCTGCATATTGGTCCGGGGGGCTTAAGTGGTTAGATTGGCCCTCGTATGTGCATGTATGAATGTGACTTGGGGACCTTAGATTGTAAGCTCATTGAGGGCAGGGACTGAAGTAAAAGTATCAAATCGTTAATTTTGTTTTTCTTTTTGATCTGATGCTTTCCAGCATAGAGGAGAGATGTGGGGTCTTATAGACCCCCCCCCCCCCCCACATCTCTCCATAAAGAGGACTGATCAGGCCCTATTCCTATTTCAAGAGATGTTTACGTTCCTTGTAATAGGAATAAAAGTGATACAAAAAAAAAGTTTTAAAGGGAAAGTGTAAAAATATATATTTTTTTTAAATAAAATAAACAATAAAAAAAATTAAAAAAATAAATGAAAGCGTCCCTGTCCCCACGACCTCACACGCAGAAGTGAACGCATACGTAAGTCGCGCCCAAATATGTAAATGACGTTCAAACCACACACGTGAGGTATCACCGCTCCATCAGTAGAGCGAGAGCAATAATTCTATCACAGGACCTCCTCTGTTACTTTAAACATGTAACCTGTAAAAAAAATGTATAGTGTCGGCTATGGAGATTTTTAGGTACCGAAGTTTGGCGCCATACCACGAGTGTGCGTAATTTTAAAGCGTGACATGTCCGGTATCTATTTACTCGGCGTAACATCACCTGTCACATCATATAAAACAATTGGGCTAACTTTACTGGGTTTTTTTTGTTTGTTTTTTTTTTTATTTATTCCTGAAAATAGTTTTTTTTTTTTTAAATTGCATTTGAAAAATGACTGCGCTAATACCACGTGACATAAAAAGTGGCAATGGCCGCCATTTTATTCCCTAGGGTGTCTGCAAAAAAATAATAATAATTTTAAAGCGTGACATGTCCGGTATCTATTTATTTGGAGTAAAATCATCTGTCACAGCATATAAAACAATTGGGCTAACTTTACTGGGTTTTTTTTGTTTTTTTATTTATTCATGAATTTTTTTTTCATAAAAAAATTGCGTTTGAAAAATTACTGCGCTAATACCACGTGACATAAAAAGTTGCAATGGCCGCCATTTTATTCCCTAAGGTGTCTGCAAAAAAAAAAACAATAATTTTAACATGTGACATGTCCGGTATCTATTTACTCGGCGTAACATCATCTGTCACATCATATAAAACAATTGAGCTAACTTTACAGTTTTTTTTTTTGTTTTGTTTTTATTTATTCATGAAAATTGTTTTTTTTTCCCCAAAAATTTTCATTTGAAAAATTACTGCTCAAATACCATGTGACATGAAAAGTAGCAATGGCCATCATATTATTCCCTAGGGTGTCTGCAAAAAAACAATAATAATTTTAAAGTGTTACATGTCCGGTATCTATTTACTCAGTGTAACATCATCTGTCACATCATATAAAACAATTGGGCTAAGTTTACTTTTTTTTATTTATTTTTTTTTTTATTTATGAAAATACTTTTTTTCACAAAAAAATTGTGTGTGAAAAATTACTGTGCAAAAAAAGTTACAATGGCCGCCATTTTTTTACCTAGGGTATCTGCAAAAAAAAAGAAAAAAAAAAAGAAGTATTTTTATGAATAATAAAAAAAAAAACAGTAAAGTTAGCCCAATTGTTTTAGATGATGTGACAGATGATGTTACGCTGACTAAATAGATACGGGACATTTTTTTTTTTTTTTTTTTTTCACTAAGAAATTGTGTGTCAAAAATTACTGCGCAAAAAAAGTTACAATGGCCGCCATTTTATTACCTAGGGTGTCTGCAAAAAAATAAAAAAATAAAAGAGAAAAAAAAAATATATATATATATATATATATATATATATATATATATATATATATATATATAATGTTTGGGGGTTCTGAGTAATTTTCTAGAAAAAATAATAATAATAATTTTAAAGCGTGACATATCCGGTATCTATTTACTCGGCGTAACATCATTTGTCACATCATATAAACCAATTGGGCTAACTTAACTGTTTTTTTTTTTTTTTATTCATGAAAATGCTTTTTTTTTCACAAAAAAATTGTGTGTGAAAAATTACTGCACAAAAAAAATTACAATGGCCGCCATTTTATTACCTAAGGTATCTGCAAAAAAAAAAAAATATATATATATATATATATATATATATATAAATATATATATATAAAATGTTTGGGGTTCTGAATAATTTTCTAGCAAAAAAATAAATAAATTAATAATAATTTTAAAGCTTGACATGTCCGATATCTATTTACTCAGCGTAACATCTGTCACATCATACAAAACAATTGGGCTAACTTTTTCTTTTTTGGGTTTTTTTTTATTCGAGAAAAATTGTTTTTTTTTCCCGAAAAATTGCATTTGAAAAATTACTGCTCAAATACCGTGTGACATAAAAAGTTGCAATGGCCGCCATTTTATTCCCTAGGGTGTCTGCAATATATATATAAAATGTTTGGGGGTTCTGAGTAATTTTCTAGCGAAAAAAAAGAAAATGATGATTTTTACATGTAGGAGAGAAGTGCTGGAACTCGCACGGTATGGAAGTGGAGAATGCACAGTTATTATGTGTGTGCAAAATAAAAAATAAAAATAAAACAATAAAAAGGTTTCTAGCAACAAAAGGGGTAAACAAAGCAGATCCAGATTGGAATTCGATACATTTTGCACACATACAATCACATTTGCATACAGGGCGTATTTATTTACTTTCTTTTCCTTGTAAGCGATCAGCAGTTTAGATTTACAAAAGTTCTCGCGCTCGGTAGCAGAGAGGTCCCCATCCACCTGAAGGAAGGTAAGGAAACTACATTTGAATAAAAAAACGTAGAATTAGTGAATATAATTACAGAGAAATGTCCAGAAATATTTGGCAGTGAGGAGTCGGAGTGTGAATACGCAAATTTCATATTTTCAGATTTTAAAAAAATAATAATAATAATGGCAAGGCTGTTTTACTGTTTTATTATTATATAAGTCTAAAAGTTCATCCCCCAAAAACATTTTCCTGCATGGGTTGGCTTTATGTTACTGCAGCTGCCGTCTTACATTTAGTAGAAGTTTTTATGTTACAGTTTACTTTACTGTGTTTACTCTTTATAGTTTTTTTTTTTTTTTTTTTGGTTATTTGGTTTCTTTGTATGTATTTTATATCCCTGTGTGTTACAGAGGGACTTAAATCTGTCTTCATTGATGACCCAAATGACGTGAATTCCCCTCCTCGTTCTTAAAGAGGAGGTCCAGCCCCGGTGAAAAAAAAATAAAAGTCAGCAAATACTGTATTTAACCACTTCAGCCCCGGGAGATTTTACCCCCCCCCCCCCCTTCCCGGCCAGAGCATTTTTTGAGATTCAGCACTGCGTCGCTTTAACCGACAATCGCGCAGTCCTGCGACGTCGCACCCAAACAAAATTAAAGTCCTTTCCCCCAAAAACAGAGCTTTCTTTTGGTGGTATTTGATCACCCCTGTGGGTTTATATTTTTTTTTTGCGCTATAAACAAAAAAAAAAAAAGGGCCGTCAATTTTGAAAAAAAAAAAGCTATTTTTATTTTTTTACTTTTTGCTATAATAAATATCCCCCCCCCAAAAAAATCTATAATATATATATATATATATATATATATATATATATATATATATATATATATATATATATATATATATATATATAATAAAAAAATCTTCCTCAGTTTCAGCTGATACGTATTATTCTACATATTTTTGGTTAAAAAAATAGCAATAAGTGTATATTGATTGGTTTGCGCAAAAGTTATAGCGTCTACAATATAGGGGAAAGATTTCTGACATTTTTATTATTATTTTATTTTATTTTTTTACTAGTAATGGCGGAAATCTGTGATTTTTTTTTATCGGGAATGCGACATTATGGCAGAGTCAAAACGTCACTTCGGCCCATAGCTCTTAAAGGGACTTTTTTTTTATTTTTATTTTTTTTTTTATTGCATTTTAGTGTAAATATGAGATCTGAGATCTTTTTGACCCCCCAGATCTCATATTTAAGAGGTCCAGATTCATTGTAATAGGGATAAAAGTGACACCATTTTTTTTTTTTTAAAGAACAGTGTAAAAATAAAAAAATAAAAGGTAAAATAAAAAAAAAAAAAAAAAAAAGTTTTTACATTTTTAAGCACGCCCTGTCCCGCCGAGCTTGCGCACAGAAGCGAGCGCACACATGAACAGCGCCCACATATGAAAACGGTGTTCAAACCACACATGTGAGGTATCACCGCGATCGTTAGAGCGAGAGCAATAATTCTCACCCTAGACCTCTTCCTGTAACTCAAAACATGCAACCTGTAGATTTTTTTTAAAACGTCGCCTATGGAGATTTTTAAGGGTAAACGTTTATCGCCATTCGACGAGAGGGCGCAATTTTGAAGCGTAACGTGTTGGGTATCGATTTACTCGGCGTAACATTATCTTTCACAATATAAAAAAACAAATTGGGCTAACTTTACCGTTGTCTCATTTTTTAATTGTACTTTTTCCAAAAAACGTTGCGCTTGTAAGACCGCTGCGGTGTGACAGAAGGTATCGCAGCGACCGTCATTTTATTCTCTAGGGTGTTAGGGAAAAAAATTTATAATTTTTTTCGGGGGTTCTGAGTAATTTTCTAGCAAAAAAAAAAAAAAATGTTTTTAACTTGTAAACAACAAATCTCAGGAAGTGGCTCGGTCCTTAAGTGGTTAAGTACAGAATTTGACACTCGTCTGATTCTTTTCTCACTTTTATAGACTTGTGACACATTACAAAAGGTCGTTGGATCTCTGCCATGCCTGTCCGGGAATTCTGCCTAACTCATAATCAGATTAAAACTTTCGAAATATTTTTTTCCTTATTTGAGATTGTGGAGTATTGGAATTCGCCCCTGGACCCAATCAGGGGCAAGCGGGGGGAGTGCGCTTTTCTCTCATGTTTGCTGTTAATGTGATACTAATGTCTAGGTTTTTTTTTTTTTTTAAATAATAATTTTTTAAATAATAAACATGTTATACTTACCTCCTCTGTGCAGTTGGTTTTGCACAGAGCGGCCCTGATCCTCCTCTTCTCTGGTCCCTCTTCGACACTCCAGACCCATCCCCCCCTGTTGAGTGCCCCCCCCCCCCCCACTCCATTCAGACAGGGAGACGCAGTTCGGCCCCACACCCCCCCCTCTCCTGATTGGCTAACTGACTTTGATTGACAGCAGCGGGAGCCAACTGCGCTTTTTTTCCCCTTTGTCCCACCCGCTGCCTTATTTTATTTATTTTTATTTTATTTATTTTATTTACTGACAACCCAAAATACAACAAACTATTAACCACCTCAATACCGGGGGGCCCTTTCCTTCCCAGACCAATTTTCAGCTTTCAGCGCTTTCGCACTTTCAATGAGAAAGGCTACGCTGTACCCAAATGAGATTTACATCATTTTGTTCACACAAATAGAGCTTTCTTTTGGTGGTATTTATTTACGACTTTGTTTTCTTTTTTTTGTTTTTTTTTGCAATATAAGCGAAACAAGAGCGGAAGTTTGGAAAATAAACAATATTTTCTTTTTTCTGTTTTAAAAGAAATCCAATAAAATCACATTTTGTCATAAATTTAAGCCAAAATGTATTCTGCCACATGTCTTTGGTTAAAAAAAAAAAAAAAAAAAAAAAAAATCCCGATAAGTGTATAATAATTGGTTTGTGTGATACACGTCAACATTTAAAAAAAAAAAAAAGCAGTAATAGATCACTATTGCAAGGCTAATATCTCATTACAGTAATTCTTATCTTCTATATTCCGTGTTTCCTTACTTATCATCGGTTTATCCCTATCCCCGCCCTCCTCCCCCTCCCTTCTCAAAACCCCCCCCCCTCCCTCATTAACATTGCGATTCTACTGCAATTTTTCTTTTCCTAATTTTAGGGGATTTACTAATGGCTTAGGTTAAAGTCTACCTTACCTTTCTTAGTTTTAAGCTTTTCTCTCTCCTGCTCCTTTCTAATCTATAGGGTACCCCATCTCATTTGCCCATGGCCTCCATATTTTTTCGAACTCTCTAAAATTACCCCTTTTTACATATACTGTCTTCTCTTTCCATATTAATTCACTAATGACTTGGATCCATTCACTCACCAAAGGGGCCCTCTCCGCCTGCCATCTTTGAGCAATTATTCTACGCTCTTGGAATAGGCAGCGTATAACTGCCACCGTAATACATTTTTGTTCTCCCGGCTCCTTCCTATAGCCCAGCACACAAAGTATCGGGTCCATTTCCAATTCTACCTCAAAGATTTTGTTAATAGTTTCCACCACACCTCTCCAATACCGAAACAGCTTTGGACATCGCCACACCATGTGCATAAGGTCTCCCTGTCTCCGGCATCGGGGGCATCTGTCATCGGTTTTCCTACTAAACAAATATAACCTCTTAGGTGTATAATAAGCCCTGTGTACTAGCATCAGATGTGAGATTTTTTGTGAGGGAGAAACCGATGTCATTGGCCCTAGTTCCATTATTCTCCTCCACTGCTCATCCGATATTTCCCCAATATCCTCTTCCCACCTCCTCTTTAGGTTCAGGTCAGGGCTCAAGTCCTGTGGGAACGCATGGGAACGGAGTTCCTGTACTTTTTCCACAACAGGAACTCAGTTCCCATTAGCAGCCGTGTCCTGCAAGACTTTGAAGTATGCAAGCTTTGTGGCAGGTGCTACACCAGCAGGCGCTGACACAGCTCGCAATAGTAAGTACCCCACACCTGACCATTCAGGCATTGCCAGTAGGGGGCTAGCTGACGGGTAGATCAGGTTCCTGCTGCTCAGAGATTGTATTGTATTTAGTCAGACCTCTCGTGATGCGCTCCTCCCCGCCGGCCCCTTGCTCTGTGTGTCCCGCTGAATCCCCCCATCTTTAGTGCCATATGATGAGATAACCCAGAGGAGGAGCACAGCTATTCTGCTCACAGGACATGCAGGGAGAGAGGTGAGCTGAGGGAGGAACATCAGTTTGGGGTGGTAAGCTGAGCACAATACCTGGCAAAGTTTAATGCCAGGAGGGAAGTTTATGTGGAAATATGTGAAGGGTTGGAATAGCAGCGAGTGTGTGTTGGAGCCCTGCAGAGTTTGCAGCCCCCCAAGCTAACATACATCTCCTAAGCAGGAACACATCACTATCTCCCCAAGCATTCTGTCCAGATAATGTGCAGTTCATTTATGACCTTTCCTTTTAACCCTGTGTTATCCAAACTCTGTTCAATGAAAAGTGTAAACTCACCACATAAACACTCTGTATACAAAATGAAATTCCCCAATAAAGATCAGAACATGATGGTCACATTTGCATGGAAGCACAATTGAATGAATGCTGATTATTCAGAGAATTAGCGTATTTATGTTTATTGAGGATTGTTTTGTTTTGTATGTACTAACAGTTAAGCTTCATACACACAATACGAAAATTGGATGAAAAATACCACTTTTGAAGCGTTTGTGCATATGAGCATATCATTTTTTATTTTTTTTTTGGTGGGGGAGGGGATCTAGGATGGGAGTTCCCACACTTTTTTCCCCAGGACTTGACCCCTGGTTCAGGTGATCAATTTCCTGGTTGAGATTCATGCAAAGCTGATTATATACTACTGATATACACCCACTGGCCCTATCCATTGTAAGTACCTTCCGAAGTAGAGGTGTTTTATCCCACAATGGCATATGTACCCCAAACTGTGCTGCTAAAGTGTGTCTCACCTGTAGATATCTAAAAAATGATTGTTGTGGTATATCATATTCCTCTTTTAGGTCCAGGAATGTCTTTAAGACATTACCATCATATAGTTGGATCCGTTTAGTTATACCCTGCCTTTCCCAAATTTTAACCTTCCCTATTGAAAGTAATTCCGGTAGGTTTTTATTATCCCATAGCGGCGTAAATTCTGACAACCCTGTATACCCCATTATTATTTTTACCGTTTTCTATACTTTACCCACCATCCTAGTTACAGAGTTATCATACTGGAAGGAGTCTGCCTTCAAAACCTCAGCTATGGATTCATGTAGAGCTCCTATCATCATAATCCCTCTTTTTAGGTTTCTTCCAGATCCTGAGTCACAACCCGCCAGATGCTGCAGCTGCGCCGCCAGATAATAGTTCCTGGGGTGTCCCCCTCTGTCTATTGGTAGCTGCAACGTCTGGAGCCGGATCCTTGCCATACCCTTCTTCCAGATAAGCTCCCGGAAGAGGGTTTCAAGCTTTTTAAACCATTTTTTACATATCCATACCGGTGCATTATGTAGGACGTATAGCAATTGAGGCATCCATATCATCTTAATCAAGCTACAACAACCCATCACCGATAAAGGGAGCCGGCTTCAGACATCACATTTTCGCTTAAATTTATTTAATAGTGGGATTACGTTTTTATTGATGTACTGGTCAGGGTTTACTGTCAAGTATATACCGAGATATTTCATAACATCCACCACCTTCACCTGTGGCACCCCTGGCGCAACCGCAGCATGCAAGGGGGTCGACCCGGAGCAACTCTGACTTCCCCCAGTTTATAGCCAACCCTGTAAACCTTCCAAAGCCAGAGACGGACCAGTATCCCCCCAAAAAGAGGAGGACATCATCCGCATATAAAGCGATCTTTTCCTGTCTCTCCCCCTTCCTTTGGAATCCTTTTATCCCCGGGTTTGACCTAACAGCTATTGCCAATGGCTCCATAGCAAGTGCAAAGAGCAGAGGAGACAATGGGCAACCTTGCCTTGTCCCCCTGCTCATTTCAATCTTTTCTGAATACTTGCTATTGATCCTTACCCTAGCGCTAGGGGCATTATACATCATTTTGATCCATCCAATAAAGGAAGGACCAAATCCCGTCAGGTCCTGGGGCCTTTTGATTAGCCATCCCGACCACTGCTTGTTGTAGTTCACCAAGGGTTATCGGGGCATCTAATTCTTCCCTCTCCTCCTGAGTGAGAGTCACCATTTCTAACCCCTCCAAAAAACTATCCATTTCCCCTTCCTCCCCCACCCCTTGTGATCGGTACAGTTCTCTATAATAATCTCCAAAGGTTTCTACTATCTCCTCACCTCTTAGGGATAGTGCCCCATTCAAGGTTCTAATACTAGAGATGACAGACGGAGGGGAATTTGTTTTTACCAACTGAGCCAGCATTCTGCCCACCCCCTCCCCTTCCCCAAAATAGCGCTGTTTCTGGAATGTTCGCTTACTCTCTTCTTTTTTTTTTATTGCTATCTTATACCCTTGTTGTTTAATTAACCACATTTTTTGTTTTTCTGGGGTTGGATCTTTTACATAATTATTTTCGGCCTCTATCAGTTCCTTCCTAATACTCTCCTCCCACACCCTGGATTTTTGCTTAATTCTTGCTACCTGCTGGATCAGGATGCCCCTAAGGAAAGCCTTTAAGGCATCCCATGTTACACTGGTTGGGGCAGTACCCGTATTGAACCTTATGAACTCTTGTAATCAGTGGCGTAACTAGAACCTTCAGGGCCCCGATGCAAGAAACCATGAAGGGCCCCCCTGAACCCCAGCCAGGGCCCTTCCTTCCGAGTCCGGCGGTGGAACTCTAGGGCATGGTCATAGGTATGCCCTTTGTGAGCCCTATAGTTCCACCACTGGTATCAGTAGTTTTTTTTTATTATTCTTTTTTAATTTTTAGGTGCCCCATTGGGGGACTGTCCCTAGGCAGGATGGGGTCCCCGTCCCCAGAAGAGATGAGGTCCTTTTCTCCAGGGCAGATGAAGCTACTGCCCCCAGGGGAGGTGAGGGTCCCTGTCCCCACGTGAGAAGGGGTCCCTATCCCCAGGGGGAGATGGAGGGGGTATGTAATGGTGTGTGGGGGATGGGGTCCTCTCACTCACCACGACCAAGATGTTGGCCTGGGCTCCATCCAGTGTACTGGACAGGCGATCAGCATATCTCCCAGAAAGACCTTTCATCATCTGTGTATGACGGGGGAGGAGGGGGGCTGGCAGACAAGTCTCTCATAGTGCTGCACTGCATCTGTGTGCTTAAAGTTTGTTTACCCGGGAGAAGTATGCAGTGCAGTGTGGGCCGGACTCGAGGGGGGGGGGGGGCAGACTCTGGCTGGGGAGAACAGACATCGGACTGAGTGGCAATGCATGGAGCAGGAGAGGGAGGGGTACTCTGAGGAGCCGGCCCGAGGACACAGGTCATGCGGGGAATGCACAACTAAAGAGCAGCCAGTGCGATAGTCGAGCATGGAGCTCTGCTTGTCACCCTCCACCTCCAGCCACCCGTGTGCATGGTGCACTGGTACCCCTAGCTGCCTATGCTGCTGCCGGCCATATGTAGAGGGGGCTGCATGGGCCCCCTGCATCACAGGGCCCGGTTGCAGTCGCAACTGCTGCACCCCCTATAGTTACGCCCCTGCTTGTAATTTTAACGTAACCTCCTCTACATCCTTTATTAGTTCAAACCAAAACGGGCTAATTTTCCATCCCTCTTGAGTTCTCTTCTCTCCCGTATTTAATGCCACCATTAGCAACGAGTGGTCTCAGATCCGTCTGGGCATATATACTATATCCCTTATATTTTGTGCCATTTCTACATTTCCTAGGGCCAGATTTATTCTAGAGAGGGTAGCGTAGGATCCTGAAAAACAGGAAAATTGTTTAACTTTCAAATTTCTCTCTCGCCACAGATCCATTAACCCTATTTCCTTCAAAAAACAACACAACCTAGTTTCACCCATATTCCTGGGTCGCACCCTGGGGGGGGAAGCCTGTCTATCTCTTCATCAAGGACTTCATTGAAGTCGTCCAACTCTATAACCGGGGCGTCTTCTTTGTCCCCAATGAATTCCATTAATTTATACACAAACTCCATTTTAAACGGTGGGGGTATATATACATTAGCCAAGATACAACATCTACCCTCCAATACCCCATACAAGAAAACATATCGACCCAATTCGTCAATACTGACCTGTCTGCAGGAGAAACTCACCCCATCTTTTATTATCACACTCACTCCTCTTGAATGATACTGCTGTTGATATTTCCTATTTTTTAATTGTGATATAGACATCTTTTTTTTTTTTTGTTACACAAATTTTTATTGAAAAGTAACAAGGAATTACAACAAAAATTGAATCGTACATTGACAATTACATTTTAACATGTTATCATAAATGTAAGCAAGGATACATAAGATATTGCTAAATTCACAGGATATGAATAGTTACAACATGTAATGTTTTAATCAAAATGAAAAGTTGTACTTATCAGTTAAGGCAAAAAGAGAGTCAAAGCATATATGAAGATAAAATAAGAATGTTCTTGTGAAGGAAGGGGGAAGGAGGGGAGAAGAAAAAAAAAAAGGGTTTTTCCTTTCTCTTTTTTTTTTCTTCCCTCCTTCTATTTAAGCATAGTAGCATAATGGAAGATTAGGCAGTGAGGTTGAATGGACAGCAGCCTGCGCTGTTTGAACAACTTAAGTAAAAGAACATAAATCACAGATAGAGATTCGACAACAAATAACACTTAAATGGCCGATTTGTATACCTTAGTATCTTTAAATGCTAGCCATTTTGACCAGGTTGAGGTGAATTGTAACATTCTTTCTTGCGAAATACTGATAAGCTCTTCAATAGTTTCAATAGAGTTGATCCTTCTGAACCATTCCTTTTTCGTTGGGATTGAGGTTGACCTCCAATGGGAGGGGATGCAGTGTCTAGCAGCATTTGTCATTATCATAATTAGGGATTTCAAGTATTTTTTTGAGGGGATTGTGTTGTGGTGCAGTAGAAAGTGGGCTGGATCAAAATCTAACGCTTCTGAGGTTATGAATGTAATGGTTTCGTGGACCATTTTCCAAAATGGTTGAATATGCGGGCAAGACCACCATAAGCGAAATAATGATCCCACTTCACCACTGCACCTCCAACACTTGTTGGAGATCTGGGGGTTGAATTTCTGTAGGGTGCTAGGTGTTCTATACCATCTAGTTAGAATCTTAAACCCACACTCCTGAGTAGCGACGTTGAGTGAGCCTTTATGAGCGTACATGAAGATAGTTTCCCAATTTTTGTTAGTGAGTGCTAGATTGAGGTCGTTTTCCCAAGCTAGACAGGATGGGGAGGAGAACCCTAAACCCTCGTCAAATAATGAGTTATAGATGATTGAAATATTGTGTCTTTGAGGATGCGTTCCTGAGCATAGGGTCTCAAGGGTCTTGGGAGATTTGGAACAAAGAGTTGCCAATACTACTGTGGAGAGAAAATGCCTTATTTGAAAGTATGTCCAGTGTGAGATTAGGCTAGGGCCATTATCCTTATTGATTTCCTCGAGGGGTAAAGGTTTCCCATTGCGTAAGAAATGTTTAATCAGTACTGCTTTGTGGGGCCAGTTTGCTAAGAAAGATTTTTGTTTGTTTCCTGGAGGGATTGTCTCTGAGAGGCTGTCATGGTTATGCATTGATCTTCCTGTGTTTGCTTACCTTCCCTCATGTCTTCAGACTAAGAAGCCAGCTACTTCCACCTGGTGGTTTTTATAACCTCTCCTCTAAGCATGGCTCCACCCCAGGCCCTATCAGGGAGCCCTATATAAACCTGTGCACTGCAGGGCTCAGTGCTGATCAACCATTCTGTAGTCTTTGTTTGTTAGCTTCCACTTGCCTGCCGTGTGCTCTGCTACTGATTTCCGTTACCGACTTTGGCGTGTTCTGACTATCCCTGCTTGCCTGTGACCCTGACCTTTTGGCGTGTACCCGACCATTCTGTTCTGCTTGTGGCCCCGACCTTGGCTTTGTCCCTCATCCCTATCCTCCTGTTGCCTACTGTGGGTGTGAGCTGGGGGACCCTGGGGGTCGCGACCTGGAGCCAGTTGCAGCCAAGTCCATCCTCACCTCTGGAGGCTCTGGTGAACACCTGCTGGCTCTTAGACTCCGCGCCCCAGGGAATCTCACGCTCTATCCCCAGTGGGATCTGTCCCCGTCTGCAGCAGTCAGCCGTAGGGTCCACAACCTTGCGGTGCACTCCGCATCCCTACGGTGTGCACCTGTCACCTCGCCTCAAGGTGACCTGACAGAGGCGTTAGGGAACTGATCCAAGGGGTGGGGTCACTTTTCTTGTATGTGTCATAAAATATTGCTAACGTGGGACCAATAAGAGGATGAGATTTGATCTCTTTTGAGTGATATTTGGGGTTTATCCATGGAAGATGGTTGATTGGGAAGGGAAATTGGGCTTGTTCTAGTGATACCCAATCTTTGATAGGCTGGTGTAAATTCCAGTCAACTATTCGTGTAAGTATAGTTGCTTGGTGGTACTTTTTCAGGTCCAGGAGGGCTATTCCACCTTTGTTTTTTGGGAGAATTAATCTTGTGTATTTGATTCCAGGAGGTTTACTCCTCCATATAAAGGTGGTACATGCTTTGCGGAAGGCAGCAAAGAAGGAAGATGGTAATCTGATGGGGATCGTTTGCATAGTGTAAAGGAATCTGGGCAGAATAGTCATTTTTATCAATGAGGCCCTTCCAAACCACGAAATGTTGAGAGAGTTCCATCTTTTAAGGTCTTCCTGTGATTCTTTTAGTAAGGGTAGAAAATTAATTTTGAAGAGGTCAGTTAGGTTTGAGGGTATTTCTATCCCCAGATAGGTGATTTGTTTAGGAGACCACGTGAATGGGAAATTTTGCTTACATTGTTCATCATCTTTGGAGGGTAAAGATATGTTCAGTGCTACAGATTTGGAGTGGTTAATTTTTAAATTGGATATTAATTGGAACGTTTCAAGTTCTTGAATTATATTAGGCAGTGAGATAAGGGGTTGCGATAGAAAGAGTAGCATGTCGTCTGCGAAAGCAGCGATTTTTTAGGAATGATCTTTTATTTCAATGCCTTTTATGTCCGGGTTGGATCTGATTTTATTAAGAAGCGGTTCCAGGGTAAGGACAAATAGTAGCGGGGACAAGGGACAGCCTTGTCGCGTCCCATTTTTAAGGGTGAAGGCATTCGACAGGTGGCCATTGGTGCGTACGCGAGCAGTTGGATTTGAGTATAGTGCTGCGATGTAGGCTCTCATCTGAGGCAATATGCCGATGTTTTTAAGGACTGCATCGATAAAGTCCCAGGCCACTCTGTCGAATGCCTTCTCTGCGTCGAGAGAAAGGAAGAATCCCTGTTTCTTTTTGGAAGTTAGCCAATTGTTTATGTTCAGGGCCTTAATGGTATTATCCCGACCCTCCCTGCCTGGGATAAATCCCACTTGGTCAAGGGAAATTAGAGATGGAAGTAGGGGTAATAATCTATTGGCGAGGATTTTGGCATAAATTTTAATGTCTACATTTATTAAAGAAATTGGGCGATAGTTCGTAACAAGGGTTCGGTCTTTTCCGTCTTTGGGAATGACTGCTATGTGTGCTTCCAGGACCTGTTTGGGGGGGTTTCGTTCGGAATGGAGTGATTGGAACGTTTTCAAGAATTTGGGTTTAAGAATGTCAAGAAAAGTTTTGTAATATTGTAGTGGGAGACCATCTGGACCTGGGGCTTTGCCTAGTTTCATATCCTTTAAGGTCCTGTAAAATTCTTCTCCATTAATGGGAGATTCGAGTTCCTGAGCGATATTGTGTGCTATTTTAGGGGGGCTGTGTTTGTCCAGGTATTCTTGAATGATTTTAGTTCTGGCCTCTGAGTTGGGGGGAAACTTGGGATTGGGAGGGATATTATATAGTGATTGGTAGTACTGCTCAAACTGGGTTGCTATCTCCTCGTTCGAGGAATATGACGCTCCTTTGTTATCTTTTATTTGGTGTATGGTGGAAGCAGCTTTCTTACTCTGAACTGCTCTTGCAAGAAGTTTCCCACTTTTATTACCTTGTTCGTAATATATTTTATGTCGTAGTATATATTGTCTTTTGGCCTTTAGATTCAATTCATCGGTAAGTGAATCTCTAGCTTTAGTCAACTCCTCAAACGTGGAGACAGCCACATTTTTTTTATGTTGAAGTTCGAGTTTGTGTATGTGATCTATTAGGGATTTGATTCTAGCTTGTTTTTCCTTTTTGAGTTGAGTCAGCTTCCTTATAAATTCGCCTCTGATGACACTTTTGTGAGCTTCCCATTGAATGATGTTGGAGGTATCATCAGTGTCATTACGAGTAAATAATCGGTGAGTATGTCCCTAAAAAGGAGAATATCTATAGGGTCCTTCAGTACAGTGGTGTTCATTCTCCAAGTTTTAGTTTTAGTAATTTTTTCCGGGAAAGTCAAAGTTAGGCCGCGTACACACGGGCGGACTGTTCGCCCAACTTTGTCCGCTGAACAGTGTTTCAGCGGACAGTCCGCTCGTGTGTGGGCTTCAGCGGACAGTTTCAGCGGACAGTCTGACGAACAAAGTTTTTCGGAATTTCCGTAAGACAGTCCGCTGAAACTTGGTTTTGTCCGTCCAAACTTAGTTTCAGCGGACAGTCCGCTCGTGTGTAGGCAAGTTGGACGGACTAAGTATCGCGCATACTCAGAAAGGGTTTACACGGCCGAAGGTTGCATTGCAGTGTATAGGACGTCGTTTTTCTAGTCCCGTCGTATGTGCTGTACACGTCATCACGCTCGTTTTCAGCGGACTGTTCGTTCATCGTGTGTGGTCAAGTCCGTTCATGCAAATTTTGAGCGGACTGTTTGTCGGATTGTTTGACGAACTAAGTTGGGCGAACAGTCTGCCCGTGTGTACGCGGCCTAAGTGTAATTGGGTGGTGGTCAGATAAAGTCATTGGCTCTATAGTTGTGTTCGTCAGGAGTGGTAGGTCTGATTGCGTGATGTAAAAGTAGTCGATTCTGGAATACTTTTGATGGATTGTTGAAAAGTAAGTATAATCTCTGGATTGAGGGTTGAGAGTTCTCCACGTGTCATGTAGCGTTAGCAACTGCAGCTGTAATTTTATTTGCTTCAGAGCCCTGAAGGGAATGCTCGAAGAGCCATTTGAGGTGTCGGCAATAGGGTTAAGGGGGACATTGAAGTCACCTCCCAGTATTATAATGCCGGAAGCGAAATTTGTTAAAAGGTCCTTGATCTTACGAAAAAAAGCTACCTGTTTCGTGTTGGGGGCGTAAATGTTGGCAATCGTGACCGGGTGGGATGACACCACTCCCTTAAGGAAGATGAATCTTCCCCCCGGGTCAACCAATGTGTCTTGTATCTGCATAGTAGTTTGAGAGAAAGGGTTGAGGAGTGCGGTCTCTGAGACGGCATCACTGTAAGTGTCTGCTATTAATGTTGGAAAAAAAATTTTTTTTTTAAATAAAATGAGGGGGGGGGGGGAAGGGGGGGAAAGGGGGGGGTGAAGGGAGTACCTAAGACAGGTAGGTAGAACACACACCAGAGGAAGGATTAGACCAGCTAAGCCAACCTATATGTATATGCCGGTAGGGTCAAGGAGCAGTATGGGGGATCACTCCTTGTGTGGGTTCAATGACCAAAGGGGGGACGAACAAGTGTCGGATGTTGTATCACAAAGTGAGGTGTTAGATATAAGGTATGTGGGTCCGGCGCCCAGGGAGCTCAGTCGAGCATGGTAGTAAAAAACAAGACAGGGTTGTAATGCGAGGAGGTAGAAGGGGGATAGCGTAACAGTATCGTGTCATGTGGGCAAAACCAGCCAAGCCTATGTTGTAGTGAGATGGAGAGTGAGTGAGTGATCACACTTGAGCCGTGAGTATGCATTTCTCTTAGTTATGACCACCGAGACAAAATCATTGAGAACATTTTGTAGATGTCATGAATTAATGCGTCAGGGAGATGAAACCCTTTCACCCATGGGAGGGGTTGACTAATTATGTTGCTTGGTAGTAGTGTGCGATAAAACAATCCTCTGGAAAACAATCTTAATAACAATACCTTTAACCTTATATAAACAAGAGAGAGGGTGCACCGAGAATCCCGCCAGGTATCAATAAATTTGGAACTAAAAATTAACAACAAATAGTTGTAGCAGTCAATTTAGAGACTAGTGCTTGTCCATGGTAACAGAAGGGTTGTGTCTATATATCAGGTAGGATATTTAGGATGAGTCTTTCTCGGACCCGAAGAGGGTGTGCACTAGCAGGGTTCTCCGTACGCCCAGTTAACCTGGGTTTTAGTGAAAGAGAGGGGGGGTTAGACCCCTTGCAGAAACCTCTGACTGGTAACAAACAAAAGCTGTACTCGAGCATAGATTTAAACTTTGTGTATAATGGTAAAGAAGGAGGAAGAACAAAAAATAAAATTCTCCTCAATTACCTTAATGGAAGGGGAGTTAAGCCAGGCTATAAAAAACCTTTTAACAGAGCTGGTAGGAGAGTGATCCAGTCCCTAGGGTTCATAAGAGAGACAAACCTAAAGTGATTAGAACCATAAGGGCCGGTTCACACAGCGGGCGATGCGAGGCGACACGACTCGCCTCGCCTCGCTCCCGCAAGTCGCCCCCGTTCTGTACAATGGAACCGTTCTGAGAGGAGCGACTCGAGTCGCTCCGACTCAGAAAAAAGGTTCCTGTACTACTTCTGGGCGACTTCGGGGGCGACTTGCATTGACTTCTATACAGAAGTCCTCTGCAAGTCGCCACTGAGGTGGCCGCAGGTCGCGGCGAGGCAAGTCGGAGACGCCTCGCGGCGCCTGCAGTGTGAACCGGCCCTTAGGCTCTTGTAAGCTGTCATATGGAAAAAAAGAAAAAAGAAAACTAGGTAACTTCCACGTATTAGACAGCGACCAACCTGGCTTAACAAAAACAAACTCAGAATCGAACTGTTCCCCTCGTGTATGCGTATAATAGCACATAAAAAGGTGAGTATGGGGTTAGTGTTCGCCGTCTGTTTATGAGTCCACCTGAAAGAAGAACATAATTACAGTATACTCAGTACAGTCTTTTCCTCAGAAAACAAAAAAAAAAGGGAGACATGTTTAGAGTGAGAAACTGTAGGTCAACGTGAGTGCAGGCCCAAATGCTGATTAGGTTCCGTTAAAGCGAGATAGTATGCGTTTTACTCAGAAACCGGTAAATCCTGAATAAGAGCTCAAAAGAACCCCCTGAGGGGGCTTACCTTTTGGGGCAAACCTGTTTTACACAGATGTGGATGGGGGTACTGAATGTTTTCTGGGTAGAGTTACAAGCTGTCATCAAGGTGTGGTCTGGCGGAGTTAGATCATGAGATGAGATGATATTGAGACAGTTGGAGCAACGGAGAGTTGATGAGGAAGAGGATCAAGAAGGGTCTTGGGGTTTCCTCAAGATAAATGTTTCAGGTAGTTTCAGCATGAAGGAGGCAATGGACTGCGGTCTAGGTGTCCATTAGATCTGGTCTGTCGACTCGGTCTCTTCTTCTAGGTGGGGAGATGCCTGGGCTTCCGTGTTCTGCTCCCCTTCCATGGTGCGGTGCTGACGGAGATCTTCGTCTGCGGTCTCTGTTTCTCTGCGCTCTGGGAGTCAAGTTGTTTGTTACTTCGATCCATGTGTCATGGATCTGGAAGGAGTTGTACCAGTCCGGTACCTCCGTTACAGGGAGGTTGAGCGATTCACAGAATGAATGCAAGTCGTCAGGAGTGCGTAGAAGCGCTGTGTGACCTCTCCATGTTGCAGACAAACAGAATGGAAACTTCCATCTATAGGGAATGCCTCTGGTCCGGAGTTGGTCCAGTAGCGGGCAAAGGGCCCTGCGTTGCTGTAAGGTAATGTTGGAGAGGTCTTGGTACAATTTGATTTCGTGGCCATTGAAAAGCACTCTGTTTTTTTCTCTAGCTTTTTTAAGGATGGCTTCCTTCAGAGGAAAATTTACCAAGCAACAGACAATGTCTCTTGGTGGGTCAGTGTCTCTTCCCCTCGGTCTGAGAGCACGGTGAATCCTTTCAAAGTCAATTGGGGAGTCAGGGGGGTCTCTCCAGCAGATCATTGAAAATGGAAGTAGCCGTTTGCATTACAGGGGTTTGATCTGTTGACTCGGGGACCCCACGGATTCTGATGTTGTGACGCCTTCCTCTATTGTCGAGGTCCTCGATGTGGCGTTGCATCTCTATGAGGTGACGAAGGTGGTTATCAGAGGATCTTTGTATTTGCTTCAGGGCATCAGAGTGACGTGATGCAGTTTGTTCTGCTGCTCCAATTCTTGCTGCCATGTGCTGAATGTCAGACTTCAGATCTGTAATGGCTGCTGACAGTGTAGCCTTGATGTCAAGTGCTACTGCCTGGAGATCAGCAAGGCTTAGGGCCTGTGTGGTTGGGGAGGCTTGGGGGGATACAGCCTGGGTCATTGGGGGGAAGCTGTCTTTGTTTAGGCCTAGCAGACCGTTCGCGCCGCCCGCCGCACCTCCGGAGGTGCCGAGCGGGGCGGATGGCTTAGGCGAGGCCGCGGCTTTGAGGCCTTCCCCGTGCGCCGGGCGGAACATCGCCGGAATACTGGTGAGAGGGGACTGACCTGCCTCAGCGGTGTCCCTGGATCCCGGAGTGCTCCGATCCCCCTTTCTCATGTTCGGATGGCGGCGGATTAGCCCTGTGTGTTGCTGAGAAGCTCCCTGTATGCCGGAGGAAAGGGCTCAGGCGTCCATCTCTGTCCCCGGTTAGGCCACGCCCCCCAGACATCTTTGTTAAATGAGTCTACTGCAGGCAGGCCAGTCCAACATCAAATCTCTCCAACATATCAAAGACTGTCGCTTTTTTAATCGAACTACCCAGACCCCTCACATTCCAGGACCCAATATTTAGTGTTTTAACCTGTACCATCTGTCATAGTGAAAAAAAAAAAAACAGAATCAGCAAGGCAAAAGAGAAAAAAACAGCACAAGTACATGGAACAAATATACATAATACTTATAATATACAGACCCTACAGGTACCACTATTTTCAAGAGTGCTCCCATACATATTTCGCCTCCCTTTGGTTATTCCGTGCATTATTTACTTGTAAATTAACTTTAACCATTATGTATATTTCCTTATCAGAGTGCTTACTATTATTTATCTTATTCTCCTGTTCATTTATCGTGCAGTGTTCAATTTTTACCTTCACGCAGGGGCGTAACTATAGGGGGTGCAGCAGTTGCGACTGCAACCGGGCCCTGTGATGCAGGGGGCCCATGCAGCCCCCTCTACATATGGCCGGCAGCAGCATAGGCAGCTAGGGGTACCAGTGCACCATGCACACGGGTGGCTGGAGGTGGAGGGTGACTAGCAGAGCTCCATGCTCGACTATCGCACTGGCTGCTCTTTAGTTGTGCATTCCCCGCATGACCTGTGTCCTCGGGCCGGCTCCTCAGAGTACCCCTCCCTCTCCTGCTCCATGCATTGCCACTCAGTCCGATGTCTATTCTCCCCAGCCAGAGTCCGCCCCCCCCCCCCTCGAGTCCGGCCCACACTGCACTGCATACTTCTCCCGGGTAAACAAACTTTAAGCACACAGATGCAGTGCAGCACTATGAGAGCCGGCTCCCCAGAGGACACTGCAGACTTGTCTGCCAGCCCCCCTCCTCCCCCGTCATACACAGATGATGAAAGGTCTTTCTGGGAGATATGCTGATCGCCTGTCCAGTACACTGGATGGAGCCCAGGCCAACATCTTGGTCGTGGTGAGTGAGAGGACCCCATCCCCCACACACCATTACATACCCCCTCCATCTCCCCCTGGGGATAGGGACCCCTTCTCACGTGGGGACAGGGACCCTCACCTCCCCTGGGGGCAGTAGCTTCATCTGCCCTGGAGAAAAGGACCTCATCTCTTCTGGGGACGGGGACCCCATCCTGCCTAGGGACAGTCCCCCAATGGGGCACCTAAAAATTAAAAAAGAATAATAAAAAAAAACTACTGATACCAGTGGTGGAACTACAGGGCTCACAAAGGGCATACCTATGACCATGCCCTAGAGTTCCACCGCCGGACTCGGAAGGAAGGGCCCTGGCTGGGGTTCAGGGGAGCCCTTCATGGTTTCTTGCATCGGGGCCCTGAAGGTTCTAGTTACGCCACTGCCTTCACGTGAAATCTTTTATACAAATTTCCCTTAGAACAGAGAGTTTCCCATAGAACAGAGAGTTCTATGAGCCAGGTTTCCAGGAATTTTATGGCATCAGGACCTTCACTTTTCTCAGGTAACCCCATCATCCTAATATTATCCCTTCGGGATCTGTTTTCTATTTCATCCATTTTAATAGCATAGCTATCCAGTTGCTTTCTCCTGCTCTTAACCTCCGATTGTATTGGGAGTGCATCATCTTCTAGTTGACTTATCCTCGTTTCCAACACCGTTGTTCTTTCAACTGCTTTTTGAATATCTTGTCGAACTAGTGACAATTCCTCCTTCATTCCTGTTAACTGGGCAGCTAGTTCTCCCAATGAAAATTTACATGCATTTACCGCTTGTAAAACATCCTTCAGTGTTGGAGCCTCCTCCACAGGTGGACTAATATTCATGGCAGATTCCAAATCGCATTGGATATCCCCCTGGCTCTTATTACTTTTACTCTTATGTCCAGATACTACCAAGGCCAATGTAGATGATTGACCTTGACTTTTTCAATCTGCTGGAGCCCCCTGGTGTATTTTTGTTTGCACCGTCTGTCCCCCCTTTGTTGGTGTTTGGCCAGGGGTATGGACATACCTCTCTAATTTTGCCGCTGCTGCTGTCTGGTTACTTTTTTCTTTGGAAGAGCGAAGTTGTTGTGACCCCATACTCTCCTGTTGCGCCTGTTCCTCTCCTCGTCGCCTCGACATATTAACTCAATTTCAGAACATGTTGAAAGAGGGGGAGAAAAAAAAAAAACCCTTCCAGATACCAGGAGGGAGAGAGGAGTAAATGGGGAAAAAAAAGAAGCACGGAATATCAGATGCAATAGTTTCCCCTCCAGGAAAAGGAAAGAAAAAAAAAGTCCTTAAAAGTCCTTGATACTATATCGGAGTTATCGGGATTAATAGTGATTCAATGCTGAAAAAAAAATGTTTTTCTTTTTTTTTTACAGGCTGCTGTGTGCTGGCATTTAATAGCAATATACGGCTGTAATTTTAAAAATTTTCAACTGGGTCATCCAGAAAAATCTTTGTGAGTCCCTTATAAAAAAGAAATACAGACCAATAAGGCAGTGCTGCTTGATACAATATAAAGACAGTTTAAATTCCAGATATCTGCAGCACTTAGCTTAATAGAATATATACAGTTCAGTTCAGTATATGCTAAGATCTTAATATCCTCGGCGTCAGACTGTTTAAAACAGAAAATAAGGCAAGGAAGAGCTGCCCTGTATGTTGCTGTTTTATTCCGACCGTCTCCCATACACTCAATCCATGTTAGTCAGATCAGATTCGTTCGTTCCAGCCAGATAGGAGGAAAAACAGCAGGATGCAGGGAGCCAGAGACACCAGGTACACACCATAATTATCAGCGCCTCCACAGGCTCCCCCCCCCGGGGGGTGACTTTTTCCCAGCTCAGCTTTCCACACAGGCTGCCTTCCAGGAGCGCCCGCCACCGTCACTTTCCACCCTGAAACCGGCGTCTCCGCTCCTACACCACCCGGCTCAGATAGCCACGGCCGACCTCGGCCAACCTCGGCCGTTCCCGGGGCACTCTTCAGGCACCTCCTCGGCTCCTCGGTGCTCTCCCGAGGCTCCACCGACAGCCTCCTCTCCCACTGCGTTCTCCCCACTGCCTACTCAGCATCAATCAGCAGCCGCCTGCACATTCAGCGTTGGAGAGACAGCGTGGAGGCAGCTTGCTCACATTTCCTCACTCACATGCCGCACACCACTCGCATCCGGCCACTCCCCTCCACCCAACCATACTCGGCCATGCCATCCATACCCAGCCATACTCAGCCATCTCATCCACACTTAGCCATACCCACCTAACCATACTCAGCCATACCCAGCCATCCCATCCATACACAGCCATACCCACCCAACCATACTCAGCCATACCATCCATACCCAGCCATACTCAGCCATACCCAGCCATCCACATTCATAGCTCAACCATGCTCAACCATCCCCATCCACGGCTTATCCATGCTATATCAGTGCCACTAAAGTGCCTCAAAGTAGGTATAGGTAGTCAAATTACAGCACAGTGGCGGTATTTTATGGAGCACAGTGGCAGCAATTGATGTTTTTTTTTTTCAATATTTTTTAGATTTTTTTTAGTTTGTTTGCACCCCCCAAAAAAAAAAAAAATTTGAGCACCAGCCGCCGCTGTGCCACTGACACCATCTCTCTCGCTTGTTTGGTGGTCTGGAGAGTTAAAAAATATCTCAATGAATACAACAAGCTGCTGTCTTTCACAACATTTCATTTTTACTAAAATAATCACATGCCATAGGAATGGAGTTTGTAAAAAAAGGGCAGTTGTCACCCAAAGCAAAGTTCTACCTGTCATTACTCATTTGCTAACCTAGAGGCTGATCTGTGTGATTTCTGATAAACATTTTATACATTCTGCGTATACTGTATGCACCTGATCCCCGCTTCTTCAGTATCATGCTGGAATTAGCTACTCACTCCCTTAAAATAAAAATAACATACGCTGAGCTAGATAGGTCCTATACCTAATAATCCGTGCCTTGATCTATAATTATAGATGCACAGGTGAGTAATAAAGTGCATAAATAATAAACACACAGCCGGTATAAAGTGCAGGTGCAATCTGTGGCAAGCAAATAATGCGCACACAAATGTAAACACACAACTGGAAAAAAAAAGTGCACAAGTGCAAATAGTGCCAGAACCACACTCAATAAATTTGATTAAAATATATAAACCTAGAGGCGTGTCCGGAAGCCGACCTGAATGGACGTGTGAGCGTCTAGCTCTCTACTAGCCCACAGCTACACGGCCAGACTCAGGGTTTACTCTTCCTCCATTTATGGGGGGTGCCAGGAAAACCCGCTCTGCCAAATCCAGGGGGTCATCCCAACCCCCCCCCCGGGCTCCTCCGCAAATATCAGCGGATATCTTGTAGCCTTCACCATGCCGACCAGCGGGAGAAAGAAGATGGCGCCGGCGCCTTGCCTCACCTCCTCCAATCTCGGGGGGCACAGACTCCGCCGCTCATCCAGAGCTCCACGGCACCTGGAGGGACACCATCCGAACAGCGGATCCATCTGGCGGGCACAGTGAGTCTCCCCCTCCACACGGGCTCCCAGGAAAACCTCCAGGGTCCGCAGCCCACACTACCAGGCCCCATGTCACTAGGCCTCACAGGAGCATCCTGCACACAGTGCACGGAAGCTTTCCCACGGCTGCTGCGAATGGCCTCAGACCCAGGGATATCAGGGGAGGCCCCCAGCTCCCCATCCTCATCAGGGGAGTCCAAGGACTTTCCCTCCCTGCCAACCCCGCACCGCTCTAAGGACACTGGATATACCCCAGACTACCAGGGGAACTACAAGCCCCAGCAGGTCCAAAGTCATACCCCAGAAGCGCACATGTACTCCCAGGCTGATGACATGATTACAGCGGGGGGCCACAGACTGTCCTGCTGCCACTTATGCCCAAGCAACCGGCACATCCAGGGGTACCAGAGGGTCGTTGCCACTGACCCCACAGGGGGAGCATGACACATGGCATCCCCAGCTGCAGCACGTGGCCCAAATCGACAATACAGCTCCCCTCCAAATTCAGCTGCCACGCTCCGCTTGCCAATTCACACCACCCCAGATGGCAAGGGCCCCCCAAGACCAACCACCCTTATCGTGGCAAGCCTACCTCCAAGCTATTCCAACCAAGGAGGATTTTAAACAACTGATTGAGGATGTTAAAACCACCTGCCGGGTTGAGATCCAAGCACTTCAAACTAACTTCAAGCACCTGGCCGACTGGGTAGAAATGGCTGAGGAAGAGATACAGGAAACAAAAATTGCTGTGCACCACACCCAACTACAGGGCGCAGACCACCGTATGCTCCTAAGAGAGATGCAACGCCATATTGAGGACCTGGACAACAGTGGACGGAGGAACAACATACGCATCCGGGGCCTCCCAGAATCAGAAGACCCGGAGAACCTGCACGACACTCTGCAAAGTCTATTTAATAACCTTCTGGGGGTCCCCTTGGACACCCCCATAGCCATGGACAGGGCTCATTGTGCTTTGCGCCCCAAAGGCCTGACCTCTAAACCGCGGGACATTATTTGTAAAGTCAACTCCTACCCTCTGAAAGAGGAGGTCATGCGGAAAGCCCGAATGGCCCGGAAGGTGACCTTTAACAACACGCATGTCCAGGTGTACCCGGACCTTTCGTGGATCACATTACAGAAGTGCAGGCTTCTCCAACCCCTCCTTATCTTGCTGCAGGAAAGAGACATAACTTATCGCTGGGGTTTCCCTTTTATCCTGACAGCACGAAAGGACGGACGGTCGGCGGTGCTCCGCTACGCGGAAGATTTGGAGGCCTTCTACGACACGTTGGCACTTCCTATTCCAAGGCTCCAGGAGTGGGACTTGGTGGCTACCCCCCCACATGGCAGAAGGTCCCCCCAACCAAACGCTCCCGAGCCCCAGACACCCCTCGCAAAACCACCAAGCCCAAAAACGACTGATGAGAGCAGGTTTTTTGTACCTGCCTCTCTCAGCCTGGGAAAATGTACACTCCGGATGGATTTCTGTGACTCGGAACATAACGTTAGCAGAGTACCCCATTAGGCCCTTCATAACCATTTACCCACTAAACATACTGGGCGCTTCCTATGTGAAGCTATAGAGAGTAGGTGGTCTTCCGTTCATTGACCCCCCGTAGGTTACCACCTAGCGTTCCGTTGAAAAAGCATTATTATTCATTCAAACTGTTTTTGTAGCAAATATTTTCCTGTGTCCCCCCTGGCCAGTTGTCCTTACTTGTGACCAGATAGACCTACTGGAACTTATGTATTTCGGCGTTTTTCAGGCCTTGCAAAATATACGTGTCATATCTGCCAACTTCATTGTGTGTTATACTAACCTGATCTTTTTCCCTCTTCTCACTTCCCCCTTCCTTACCCCCTCTCTGGCTCCGTGTGGGTTCCTGTCGACTGCCCAAACTTCCTCTGGCTATCAACCACTTCTCCAAATTAGAGCTCTGTCTCCCCGGTGACTGGACCAGATAAGTACTTTTATTTTTTGCACATACCCATCACCAGGGCTAAAGTAATGTCATTAAATGTACACGGGTTAAATTCGAATAGGAAGAAACATCTGGCACTTACAGAGTTCAGGCAATCTGGAGCGGACATAATTATGGTCCAGGAAACCTACTTTAATAGGGGAGATTATTTTGCGTTCACCTCCAGACGGTACCCACAAATTTACCAAGCGTTTAATCCAGTGGCTATCCTCTTCAGGCAGGGATCACCATTCCAATGTCTGGAGTCATATGTGGACCTGAAGGTACACTTTGTTATCCTTTGAGGTCTGTGGCAGACTCAGAAAATCACTCTATGTACCTTGTACGCCCCTAACACCCACCAGATCAGCTTTCTAACCAAGGTATTTGCAAGGTTGTTCCGAACCCCTAACGAATATTTGATAGTCGGTGGGGACTTTAATCTGTCCCACTCTTCCATATCTGACCGCCATACAGTGAACCTCAAATATTCTCAAACTAGGATCTCCAGAGACTTGAAACTTTTTAGGCAACTATCCAGACGTCATGCTCTGTTTGACTCATGGCGAGCTCTTCACCCAGGAGAGAGACAATACACATTCTACTCAGCACCGCATCGCACCCACACCCGTATCGACTACCTATTTGTCAACAATGCAACGCCTCGAGACGTTGATGAAGCGCAGATTCTCCAGATCTCCTGGTCAGAACATGCCCCCGTCATCATCACACTGGACCTGGGTACCCCCACCCGCAAGACATGCCATTGGCAGCTAAGCACTTTCCTTCTGCAGCACCTCCCCTCTAAGGTAGAATTAGACACAACACTAAAATACTACTTCCTTGAAAATAACACCCCCGAGATAACTCCCTCCACCCCGTGGGAGGCCCACAAAGCAGTCATCCGAGGCCAATGCCTATCCCTTTCGTCAACGATGAAGAAAAACGCTATAGCCGCCAAACAGAGGACTAAGGGGGAGTTGAGGTCACTGGAACAGACACTACAGACTTCCCCATCACTAGCTCTCCTTAAAAAAATTATCTGTCTCCGCGCGACGCTTAAAGACTTAGCTATTGGTCGGGTGGAAAAGGCACTGAGGAGGCTAAAACAGCTCTACTACGACAAAGGCAACAAAGCCCACTCCCTTCTGGCCCGCAAATTGGCTGAACAATCACATCTGACGACACCCCACCAAATCAAGAATGAGAGGGGGGACCTAGTCTCCCACCCCCATGACATAGTACAAACCTTTGCAGAATTTTATGCTACCTTATATAACAACCCTGAGATCCCCCACAACCCCCCCGTCCCCTGATTTAACAGATCGCTTGGCCCAATATTTGGAAGATAGCGGAATCCCCCATCTTCAATCCTCAGATATCGCCTCCCTTAACGCACCTATCTCTGAGGAGAAACTCATCTCTACCATCAAAGCCCTGCCCACACATAAATCACCAGGCCTGGATGGCCTCCCCTACGAGTATTACAAAACTTTTCTCCCTACTCTATTACCACACATGTGTAAACTCTTCATGCCTTCCTCCTCCACATGCCAATACCCTCGGACATGCAGAGATCTTTCCTTACTTTAATCCCGAAACCGGACAAAGATCCCTCGCTCTGAACGAGCTATAGAACAATAGCGCTCCTGAATTCGGACCTTAAAATTTTTACGAAACTTTTATCAATGCGACTGAATATGATATTGCCGTCCTTGGTCCATAAAGATCAGGTGGGCTTTGTCCCCCTTCGCCAGGCTGGCGACAACACTAGATGGGTCATAGACCTGATAAACGTGGCGAATAGGGAGGGTCAGGCATCCCTAATTTTGGGTCTGGACGCGGAAAAAGCTTTTGACCGCCTGGGATGGCCCTTCCTGTTTGCCACACTGAAACATATGGGATTCCAGGGACCCTTACTGCAAGTGATCCAACACCTGTACACAAACCCCACGTCACAGGTCAAGACCCCCTTCGCACTCTCCCCCACCTTCTCAATAGCGAATGGGACCCACCAGGGATGTCCGTTATCCCCTTTACTATTTGCGCTCTGTGTGGAGCCCCTGGCGGCATCCATCTGTAGAAATCCGGACATACGAGGTATATCGGTCAGGGGGCAGGAATTCAAACTAGCATTATTTGCGGATGACATTATACTCACCCTCACCCATCCCAGAATATCGCTTCACAATCTGCATGCTGAATTCGATAAGTACAAAGCCCTCTCTGGCTACAAAATTAATGCATCCAAATCGGAGGCACTCCCAATTAATACACCAACCACAGAAATTCAACACCTACAACAATGCTTCCCATATCACTGGAAAGTCACAGCCCTCAAATATTTAGGAGTCCAAATTACAACCTCTTATTCCTCCTTATTTCAAGCCAATTTCCCCCCTCTCCTTCGCCATATAAGAGACCTACTACAGAAATGGAAGATGCACCACATCTCCCTTTTGGGTAGAATAGCAACGGTAAAGATGACCATACTCCCCAAACTTCTATATCTGTTCCAGACACTACCAATCCCAGTTCCTTATACGCTGACCTGATCTGCTTTGTCTGGAAATACAAGAAACATAGGATACCCCGCTCGGTGATGGTAGCTTCTCATCGAGATGGGGGACTGGCATTTTCAGACCTGGTGAAATATTACCAAGCAACCCAACTGCGAGCGATCACCTCCTGGTTCCCCCAAAAAGCGTATAATAAATGGACAGAAATTGAAAAGATCTGGATAGCGCCCACACATCCAAATAGTTTACTCTGGGGGGCAAAGGCGGAGGTAGACCCAGAAAGACTCCTGGGGTCAATGACCCTGCTCAAATCGCTCTGGCGCACGCTGTCCCGGAAGC
Source organism: Lithobates pipiens (assembly GCF_037356315.1). Classification (NCBI taxonomy): domain Eukaryota; kingdom Metazoa; phylum Chordata; class Amphibia; order Anura; family Ranidae; genus Lithobates; species Lithobates pipiens. The sequence continues at coordinate 14,894,945 of NW_027507784.1, read as the reverse complement.
ATAACCTTGGCTCGGAAAAATCACCCCTAATCTCCTTTCTATTTAATCCTGAACTGCCTGCTGGTCTTACACGTCTGATGTCTCTTCCCTGGGCAACACGGGATCTCTTTCACTTCGGTCACTTGATTGACCCTAGATCCCGCAAAATGCTATCCTTCACCCAACTTCAAACAAAGTATGACTTACCTCGCCAGGTTTTCTATGGCTATCTGTAAATAAGGCATTATGCCCAATCCATAACTTCGGATCTTCAATTCTCGGTGCCGTCCCCCTTCGAGAGCATCATATTGGAAGGATCGGCACGCCGAGGCCAGATATCTTATATCTACCGGCTGCTCAATTCCTACTCTATTGCCACTCAGGGCAAACACGCTTATATGCTCCGTTGGAAGAGGGTGCTGGGAGATGAGATCTCGGAGGCAACATGGCAGATGATTTAGTCTCAGGCAGCCAAAAGCTCATATTGTACTTTATACAAATAAAACGCATACAAAATATTATATTTCTGGTACCTGACGCCAAGTGTACTCCATGGTATATATCCCTCCAGCTCAGACAGATGCTGGCACTGTCGGGGAACAAGGGCACCCTGCTCCATGTTTATTGGAGCTGCCCTAAAATTACTCAGTTTTGGACAGAAACCCAGCTCCTGCTGTCCTGCCTCCTAGGGGTTCTGATCCCTCCATCCCCGAAATTTTTCCTACTAGGAGTATCGCCTCTACGGATTCCTAAACCTTCCAAAAAACTGTTAAGACACATACTTACAGCCGCTAGATGCCTAATTGCCCTTCACTGGAAGAGACAAGCCCCCCCATCCCAAGAGGACCTATATGCTAGAGTAAAAGATGTAGAAAACATGGAAAAAATGATGCCCAGACTACAGGATTAGTGATGGCCGAACGGTTCGCCCGGCGGTCGTTTCGCGGCGAATTTCCGACTTTCGCCGTCCGCGGGTTCGAACGCCTTTTTCCGTCGTTCGCCCCGGCGGACTTACGTGTTTAATGTATACAAGAACTTTAACCTTTCGTGACACGTTTATCATGTGTTACAGGACAACCAATTGAGACATGACAGCTCATGGACACTTGGACATTCCCCCTAACCTATAAATACACCCGATCCGGTGGCCATTTTACATTCTTTCTTCTGTCACTGTAGGGAAAGGATCCTGTGTGGAGTAGGGACAGAGAAAACGCTAGCTATTTGGTACACAAAAGTTCTTTTCAGGACTGGTATAGGTGTTAGGTCAGCAGCCTGAGTTTCTTTTGTCAGTTTAGATAAAGGGACAGAGCGCTGTATGCTGCTATTTTAGGGACAGCTCAGCCAGATTAGTCTTTCTTCATCATCATCATCATCATCATCATTAGCTGTTACTATCAGGTCCACAAAAGAGCTGTTCCAGCTAATCGTTCCAGCCTACTCTTTTTTGCCAATTTGTATAGGGACAGGCAGGAAGCAGTGTGTCAGGCAGTGAGGATAATTTTAAAGACTTGCTGTTACTATTAGTTCCACAAAGGTTCTTTTCAGGACTGGTATCAGTGGTACGGTAATAGGCTTGTACACGTATAATATTCTTTCTTCCAAATATAGAAAGAATATTATACTTGACTGCTGCCCTTCTGCTGCAGTCTGCTAATCATTCACAACTCACTTGTTCCACAAAGCTCTTTATCAGGACTGGTAACTTGGTCTGTCTAGGGTGCTACGGTACATAGGCTTGGGTGCGGTACAGTCTGCTGTTCTGTAAGGACCGCTATCGGTCCACAATACATAGGGTTGCCGTGCACTACTGCTGACCGCTGCCCTATACTGCAGCAGTCCTTCATTGGTATAGGGACTGACGTACAGTCTGCTAATCACTAACACACAACCTGCTTGGTCCACAAAAGTTCTTATAAGGACTGGTAACTTGGTATAGGGTGCTACGGTACATAGGCCTGAGTGCGTTACAGTCTGCTGTTCTGTAAGGACCGCTATCGGTCCACAATACATAGGGTTGCCGTGCACTACTGCTGACCGCTGCCCTATACTGCAGCAGTCCTTCAGCGGTATAGGGACTGACGCACAGTCTGCTAAACACTAACACACAACCTGCTTGGTCCACAAAAGTTTTTATAAGGACTGGTAACTTGGTATAGGGTGCTACGGTACATAGGCCTGAGTGCAGTACAGTCTGCTGTTCTGTAAGGACCGCTATCGGTCCACAATACATAGGGTTGCCGTGCACTACTGCTGACCGCTGCCCTATACTGCAGCAGTCCTTCATTGGTATAGGGACTGACGTACAGTCTGCTAATCACTAACACACAACCTGCTTGGTCCACAAAAGTTCTTATAAGGACTGGTAACTTGGTATAGGGTGCTACGGTACATAGGCCTGAGTGCGTTACAGTCTGCTGTTCTGTAAGGACCGCTATCGGTCCACAATACATAGGGTTGACGTGCACCACTGCTGACCGCTGCCCTATACTGCAGCAGTCCTTCAGCGGTATAGGGACTGACGTACAGTCTGCTAAACACTAATACACAACCTGCTTGGTCCACAAAAGTTCTTATAAGGACTGGTAACTTGGTATAGGGTGCTACGGTACATAGGCTTGAGTGCGGTACAGTCTGCTGTTCTGTAAGGACCGCTATCGGTCCACAATAGATAGGGTTGACGTGCACCACTGCTGACCGCTGCCCTATACTGCAGCAGTCCTTCAGCGGTATAGGGACTGACGCACAGTCTGCTAAACACTAACACACAACCTGCTTGGTCCACAAAAGTTTTTATAAGGACTGGTAACTTGGTATAGGGTGCTACGGTACATAGGCCTGAGTGCGTTACAGTCTGCTGTTCTGTAAGGACCGCTATCGGTCCACAATACATAGGGTTGCCGTGCACTACTGCTGACCGCTGCCCTATACTGCAGCAGTCCTTCATTGGTATAGGGACTGACGTACAGTCTGCTAATCACTAACACACAACCTGCTTGGTCCACAAAAGTTCTTATAAGGACTGGTAACTTGGTATAGGGTGCTACGGTACATAGGCCTGAGTGCGTTACAGTCTGCTGTTCTGTAAGGACCGCTATCGGTCCACAATACATAGGGTTGACGTGCACCACTGCTGACCGCTGCCCTATACTGCAGCAGTCCTTCAGCGGTATAGGGACTGACGTACAGTCTGCTAAACACTAATACACAACCTGCTTGGTCCACAAAAGTTCTTATAAGGACTGGTAACTTGGTATAGGGTGCTACGGTACATAGGCTTGAGTGCGGTACAGTCTGCTGTTCTGTAAGGACCGCTATCGGTCCACAATACATAGGGTTGCCGTGCACTACTGCTGACCGCTGCCCTATACTGCAGCAGTCCTTCATTGGTATAGGGACTGACGTACAGTCTGCTAATCACTAACACACAACCTGCTTGTTCCACAAAAGTTCTTATAAGGACTGGTAACTTGGTATAGGGTGCTACGGTACATAGGCTTGAGTGCGGTACAGTCTGCTGTTCTGTAAGGACCGCTATCGGTCCACAATAGATAGGGTTGACGTGCACCACTGCTGACCGCTGCCCTATACTGCAGCAGTCCTTCAGCGGTATAGGGACTGACGTACAGTCTGCTAAACACTAATACACAACCTGCTTGGTCCACAAAAGTTCTTATAAGGACTGGTAACTTGGTATAGGGTGCTACGGTACATAGGCTTGAGTGCGGTACAGTCTGCTGTTCTGTAAGGACCGCTATCGGTCCACAATAGATAGGGTTGACGTGCACCACTGCTGACCGCTGCCCTATACTGCAGCAGTCCTTCAGCGGTATAGGGACTGACGTACAGTCTGCTAAACACTAATACACAACCTGCTTGGTCCACAAAAGTTCTTATAAGGACTGGTAACTTGGTATAGGGTGCTACGGTACATAGGCTTGAGTGCGGTACAGTCTGCTGTTCTGTAAGGACCGCTATCGGTCCACAATACATAGGGTTGCCGTGCACTACTGCTGACCGCTGCCCTATACTGCAGCAGTCCTTCATTGGTATAGGGACTGACGTACAGTCTGCTAATCACTAACACACAACCTGCTTGTTCCACAAAAGTTCTTATAAGGACTGGTAACTTGGTATAGGGTGCTACGGTACATAGGCTTGAGTGCGGTACAGTCTGCTGTTCTGTAAGGACCGCTATCGGTCCACAATAGATAGGGTTGACGTGCACCACTGCTGACCGCTGCCCTATACTGCAGCAGTCCTTCAGCGGTATAGGGACTGACGTACAGTCTGCTAAACACTAATACACAACCTGCTTGGTCCACAAAAGTTCTTATAAGGACTGGTAACTTGGTATAGGGTGCTACGGTACATAGGCTTGAGTGCGGTACAGTCTGCTGTTCTGTAAGGACCGCTATCGGTCCACAATAGATAGGGTTGACGTGCACCACTGCTGACCGCTGCCCTATACTGCAGCAGTCCTTCAGCGGTATAGGGACTGACGTACAGTCTGCTAAACACTAATACACAACCTGCTTGGTCCACAAAAGTTCTTATAAGGACTGGTAACTTGGTATAGGGTGCTACGGTACATAGGCTTGAGTGCGGTACAGTCTGCTGTTCTGTAAGGACCGCTATCGGTCCACAATAGATAGGGTTGACGTGCACCACTGCTGACCGCTGCCCTATACTGCAGCAGTCCTTCAGCGGTATAGGGACTGACGTACAGTCTGCTAAACACTAATACACAACCTGCTTGGTCCACAAAAGTTCTTATAAGGACTGGTAACTTGGTATAGGGTGCTACGGTACATAGGCTTGAGTGCGGTACAGTCTGCTGTTCTGTAAGGACCGCTATCGGTCCACAATACATAGGGTTGCCGTGCACTACTGCTGACCGCTGCCCTATACTGCAGCAGTCCTTCATTGGTATAGGGACTGACGTACAGTCTGCTAATCACTAACACACAACCTGCTTGTTCCACAAAAGTTCTTATAAGGACTGGTAACTTGGTATAGGGTGCTACGGTACATAGGCTTGAGTGCGGTACAGTCTGCTGTTCTGTAAGGACCGCTATCGGTCCACAATAGATAGGGTTGACGTGCACCACTGCTGACCGCTGCCCTATACTGCAGCAGTCCTTCAGCGGTATAGGGACTGACGTACAGTCTGCTAAACACTAATACACAACCTGCTTGGTCCACAAAAGTTCTTATAAGGACTGGTAACTTGGTATAGGGTGCTACGGTACATAGGCTTGAGTGCGGTACAGTCTGCTGTTCTGTAAGGACCGCTATCGGTCCACAATAGATAGGGTTGACGTGCACCACTGCTGACCGCTGCCCTATACTGCAGCAGTCCTTCAGCGGTATAGGGACTGACGTACAGTCTGCTAAACACTAATACACAACCTGCTTGGTCCACAAAAGTTCTTATAAGGACTGGTAACTTGGTATAGGGTGCTACGGTACATAGGCTTGAGTGCGGTACAGTCTGCTGTTCTGTAAGGACCGCTATAGGTCCACAATAGATAGGGTTGACGTGCACCACTGCTGACCGCTCACCTATACTGCAGCAGTCCTTCAGCGGTATAGGGACTAAGAGTTTTGTCACAGGGTCATTTAAAAAATGACATGCAGAGGAAGAGGCAGGCCCTTCCGCAGGGGTGGTAGGGGTAGGGCAGGAGCAACAGGCTTGAGCCAAAGTGGGAAGTTGCAGAAGGTGCGTTCAATTACTTTAAAGGATGCACCAGACTTGGTTGAGTGGCTCGCTCAGCCTTACTCTTCTGCACCCTCCTCATCCTCTCGATCTGCACCCTCTTCTTCACTCTCTGCTATGTGCACCCCCAAAGACACTACCACCAACAACACGACCACCACCACCACCACCACATACCTTCCGCTTGAGTCACTGGAATTATTTTCCGATCCATATCAAGAGGACATTTCTGATGCGCAGCCACTCTTGGTATTGGATCAGGAAGAGGAGGTAGCAACAAGCGCTACTCAGCAGTCTGACGCCAGTACCCAGATCAGCCCAAGGAGGAGGTTGGTCCCCGGTGTTGCTGCCTACTCTACTTATAGCGGTGGGGAAGGTGACGTTGATGATGACGTGTCTAGTGATGTCACGTGGGTGCCCACAAGAGAGGAAGAGGAGGGGAGTTCAGAGGGAGATATGGACCAGCAGATAGGGAGGAGAAGCAGCAATGACTTACATTGCACAGCAGGGACAAAGCAGACTGCAAATGTATCAGGAGCGAGTCATCGACCATGTACGGTCACATCTGGCGCTCCCAGGACACCGGCACATGGCTCCGCAGTGTGGGCTTTTTTTAACGTGTCCGCTGCTGACAATAGCGTTGCCATCTGCAATCTTTGCAGTCAACGCGTTAGTCGCGGTAAGCCCAATACTCACCTAGGGACGACCGCCTTAAGAAGGCACATGAGCAGCCATCACCGAGCCCAGTGGGAGCAACGGAACACACAAAGCCACACTGCAGGCTCTCACCGTCCAGCCTCGTCTTCTACTTCTCCTTCTCCTCTCTCCTCACAATTGTCCTCCACTCCACCTTCCATCACGCCAAGCTCACATTTTTCTGCAAAAAGGCAGGCTTCCGTGGGCCTAATGTTTGAGCGTAAAAAAATGATGACGCCGGATAACCCTCTTGCCCAACGGTTGGCGGCTGGCTTGTCAGAACTCATAGCCCGCCAACTACTGCCATATAAACTGGTGGACTCGGAGGCCTTTCGCAAATTTGTGGCCATTGGAACACCACAATGGAAGGTCCCAGGAAGGAAGTATTTCTCAGAGAAGGGCATCCCAGAGCTATATGGCCATGTTCAGCGGCAAGTGAATGTATCTCTGGCACACAGTGTCGGTGCCAAGATACATCTGACCACAGACACGTGGTCTAGCAAACACGGGCAGGGAAGGTATATCAGTTTTACTGCCCACTGGGTGAACCTTCTGACGGCCGTCAAGCATGTAACCCGTGGCACCCGTGTAGATTTGGTTTTACCGCCACGGATTGCATGCAGGCCTGACTCTTCTTCTCCTCCTCCTACTCCATCCTCCTCCCTCTCCTCCTCAGCTGCCTCCTCCTTTTCCGCTGCTAGCGTCTCTTCCACTGCACCGCCCAAGCTCCCCAGAACCTATTCCACATGCCAGGTGAGACGTTGCCATGCCGTGCTGCGTCTGTTGTGCCTGGAAGCAAAGAGCCACACTGGCCCGGCACTCCTTTCAGCTTTGCGTTCACAGGCAGATGAGTGGCTAACACCGCTCAATTTGACAGTTGGTAAAGTGGTGTGTGACAACGGTGCCAATCTGCTTAGCGCATTGAAACAGGGCAAAATCACGCACGTGCCGTGCATGGCACACGTCTTAAACTTGGTCGTGCAGCGATTCCTTGTCAAATACCCTGGGGTCCAGGACATCTTGCGGCAGGCAAGGAAAATCTCGGCCCATTTCAGAAGATCTTACACGGCCATGGCTCGCCTTGCTGACATTCAGCGGCGACACCATCTGCCGGTCAGACGTCTTATTTGCGATTGCCCGACGCGATGGAACTCAACCTTCTATATGCTTGATAGGCTGCTCCAGCAGAAACGTGCAGTTAACGTCTACCTGTATGAACTCTGCGAAAGAAACGGTTCTGGGGAGCTGGGTTTTTTTTCACCGCGCCAGTGGCTGCTCATGCGCGACACATGCAGACTTCTGCGGCCATTTGAGGAGATCACCAAACTGGTCAGTCGCAGCCATGGCGCCATCAGTGACATGGTACCTTATGCCTTCTTTCTGGAGCGTGCATTGCGTCGTGTCATTGATCAGGCTGTGGAGGAGCAGGAGCGGGAAGATGAGGAAGTCGCAATGCTGGATGAATTCCCAGGGGGGGCTACTCTATCTGAGACAAGTCAACAACAGGAGTCTGATGAGGAGTCAGAGGAGGATGGTGCCGGGGCGGATGAGCAGGAGCAAGAAGAGCATGCTTTAAACCTTTCTGGGATCCCTGTTGTGCGAGGATGGGGAGAGGAGAATGAAGAGGACGACATTATCCTGGATGATGAGCAGGAGCCAGGCCACCACACCGCTTCCACTTTAGTGCAAATGGGGGCCTTCATGCTCCAGTGTTTTAATAGGGACCCCCGTATAAAAAGCATGAGGGTCAAGGACCAGTACTGGGTGGCAACGTACTTAGACCCCCGGTACAAACACAAAATGGCGGAAATGTTACCGCCGTCGCAGAGGGCTGTCAGAATGCAGCACTTCCAGGCCTTGCTTCGAGAAATGCTGCATTCTGCTTTTGCGTGCGCTGGCAGAGGAGCAATTCCCACTCCCAGAGAAGGATTTGCGGGTACCAATCCAACAGCGCCTGCAAGAAGAGGCCGGTTTGAAGATGTGTTGGTGACTTCGGATATGAGGTCATTCTTTCAGCCGACCCATCGACAGGTGTCATCCGGATCCAGCATCAGGGAACGCCTAGACCGTCAGGTGTCCGACTACATTGGGTTAACGGCCGATGTGGACGCTCTGAGGAGTGATGAACCCCTAGACTACTGGGTGGGCAGGCTTGACCTCTGGCCAGAGCTTGCCCAATTTGCAATCGAACTGTTGGCTTGCCCCTCATCCAGTGTCCTGTCCGAAAGGACGTTCAGCGCAGCAGGGGGGATTGTGACCGATAAGCGTACTCGCCTAGCTCACCACAGTGTTAACTACCTCACATTTCTAAAAATGAATGAGGCATGGATCTCGGAGGAATTCAACACATGTGATCAGTAGACCATGTATATGTCTATAAACAATTTTTGGAATCAAGCACACAGACCTTCTTAATTCATTTGGCTCACTTCCCTGACCCAAAAAAGCACACCGTACTATATGCCCCTACCCTCCTCTTTGAAGAGGTTGAGCGGTGTCATATTTCTACTGGGGCTGCTTATTATGAGGGGTTCCCACCATCCCTGTGCTGTGCTGACTTCCTCCTGGGTGTTCTTATTATGAGGGGCTCCCACCATCCCTGTGCTGTGCTGACTTCCTCCTGGGGGTTCTTATTATGAGGGGATCACACCATCCCTGTGCTGTGCTGACTTCCTCCTGGGGCTGCTTACGGTGCTGCTGTCAGCGCTGTATGTCACGGAGCTGCTGTCAGCGCTGTATGTCACGGAGCTGCTGTCAGCGCTGTATGTCACGGAGCTGCTGTCAGCGCTGTATGTCACGGAGCTGCTGTCAGCGCTGTATGTCACGGAGCTGCTGTCAGCGCTGTATGTCACGGAGCTGCTGTCAGCGCTGTATGTCACGGAGCTGCTGTCAGCGCTGTATGTCACGGAGCTGCTGTCAGCGCTGTATGTCACGGAGCTGCTGTCAGCGCTGTATGTCACGGAGCTGCTGTCAGCGCTGTATGTCACGGAGCTGCTGTCAGCGCTGTATGTCACGGAGCTGCTGTCAGCGCTGTATGTCACGGAGCTGCTGTCAGCGCTGTATGTCACGGAGCTGCTGTCAGCGCTGTATGTCACGGAGCTGCTGTCAGCGCTGTATGTCACGGAGCTGCTGTCAGCGCTGTATGTCACGGAGCTGCTGTCAGCGCTGTATGTCACGGAGCTGCTGTCAGCGCTGTATGTCACGGAGCTGCTGTCAGCGCTGTATGTCACGGAGCTGCTGTCAGCGCTGTATGTCACGGAGCTGCTGTCAGCGCTGTATGTCACGGAGCTGCTGTCAGCGCTGTATGTCACGGAGCTGCTGTCAGCGCTGTATGTCACGGAGCTGCTGTCAGCGCTGTATGTCACGGAGCTGCTGTCAGCGCTGTATGTCACGGTGCTGCTGTCAGCGCTGTATGTCACGGAGCTGCTGTCAGCGCTGTATGTCACGGAGCTGCTGTCAGTGCTGTATGTCACGGAGCTGCTGTCAGCGCTGTATGTCACGGAGCTGCTGTCAGCGCTGTATGTCACGGAGCTGCTGTCAGCGCTGTATGTCACGGTGCTGCTGTCAGCGCTGTATGTCACGGAGCTGCTGTCAGCGCTGTATGTCACGGAGCTGCTGTCAGCGCTGTATGTCACGGAGCTGCTGTCAGCGCTGTATGTCACGGAGCTGCTGTCAGCGCTGTATGTCACGGAGCTGCTGTCAGCGCTGTATGTCACGGTGCTGATGTCAGTGCTCTGTATTACGGTGCTGCTGTCAGTGCTCTGTATCTCCTGCACCCTCTTGTTTGCCTACCCTGGTCCCTGACCTTCCCTCTCCTCCATTGCCTTCATTAGCTCCATAGTCCTGAATTGTCAGAACAATTTCCCAAATAAAAAAAAAATGCTTGTAGTTATCGATCCCAAATTCACCTCATACATGTATTATGCTATTGTCCAGGTGGTGGGACTACGTGCTACCCCCTAATAATTACCCCGTGGCCGCAAATTCGACCTAAAGGTTTGCGAAATTCGCCTCCCATTGAAGTCAATGGAGCCCGCGGCGAACGGTCGTTTTCGCGAACGTTTGTGTCCGTTCGCGTTTCGCGTTCGCGAAACGTCCCGTCGGAAGTTCGTCCATCACTATACAGGATAGGTTGGAGGCGCATAACAGGGTCTGGGAGGAATGGCATCGTCATGAGGACCCGTTGTGAGCCGAGAGATGGACCCCCACTCCCATCCCCTACCTCCCTCCTCTTTTCCCTCTTCTTACTCTTCCACCCTCTCTTTTCTCTTTCTACTCTATATGTCTTGTCCTCTGTTCCTTTTGCTACCCGGTCCCTCTGTATCCCGGAGAGCAGAGATAGCAGAATATCATTCCGTATTGATAGCTGTTACAGTAAGCTGAGCTTGTGTATTCACCAACTAGAATGTTGTGTATTGACACCAAATATGTACAGGTTAAATGTACGTCTTAGCATTGCAGGCTATTTTCAGATGCTGTTTGATAACTTCAGTAAAATGTTATTTGAAAAAAAAATATATAAACCTAACCATTACGTGGTGCCACCATATACATATAACATAAGTTAAAATAAAAACAGAAAATGCTTAATGCATACCAATGTGACAACAAAATTGCAAAAAGTAAATAAATAAAAAAATATATATATGTAGCGGCGGCTCCTGAAGAGCACACACTATAGGTTTTTTCAAAGTTAAAGTTATGCCTAAACTGCAGTTTGGTTTGGGTACAATTGTCTAAATTAGACTTCTGCATCAGTCTGACTGGAACGTGAGATGTTCAGCCTGGCCACAGGGGGCACTGTCTCTTCTGGCAGGCATGGAACTATGGTCTGGTTAGGTGCTTAAAGGGGTTGTAAAGGTAAATTTTTTATTTTCTACATAGGTTCCTTTAAGCTAGTGCATTGTTGGTTCACTTATCTTTTCCTTCGATTTCCCTTCTAAATGTTTTTTTTTCTTTGTTTTCTTTGTCTGAATTTCTCACTTCCTGTTCCTCCTCTGTAAGCTGTTCAGTAAGCTGTTCTGGCTGACTAACCACCAGCTCGGATGATGGTGAGAAGTTTACTGAGGAGAAACAGGAAGTGAGATATTCAGACAAAGAAAAAAAACGTTTAGAAGGGAAATCAAAGGAAAAGGTAAGTGAACCAACAATGCACTAGCTTAAAGGAAACTATGTAGAAAATAAAAAAATTACCTTTACAACCCCTTTAAGTTACTCTCTCTCAGAGCCCACCTAGTGGGAGTGGCGCTTTAACTGTGCTTTTTGGGAGAGGGTACTTAAGATGCGGACGTCACGTGGTTCGGGGTTCCGGTCCAGAATGATGTACTGACTTCATGGTCCTGGTCCTCCTGACCAGCCCCCAGGAAAGCTATGGCCTGTGGTGCGGATCCACCCGATGTTAATGTCTCGGGGCTGGCTAGCCTGAGGCAAGGAAACTAAAAGAACGATTCTGAGGTGGTTGGGTGCCGTCTCTGGTTCAGGAGAGACCCAGTGACTTCAAGCATTCCAGGGGAGGACTCTTCAGAAGAACACAACGTGCGGTTGGTTTCTTAGCAAGAGCCTGGAAGAGCTTAAGTAACCGAGAGAATCGGGTCTTGTGGATATCGCCAAGCAGGCTGAAAGATCCAGGTATCCTACAAGTGTTTCAAGCTTAGTTTTCCTATGTGTTCTACAACAAGGTCTATGGCAGAAACTTGTTCCTAAAGTAAGCACCTTGTTGGCTGCTAGGCCTTGTGAGAGAGGGACTGTCCAGCCTGAGTGATCATCCAGTTGTGAATGGCTATTCTCTGGATGCAGTCACAGTAAGCAAGTTCTTCAGCAAATTTGACTTTGACACTAAGAGTACCTGAATGTCCCTTTCCAACCCTCTGATCCTGATTCATTGTCTATGTTTTTGCAAATAAAATCCATTCAAGTGGATCTATTGCCAGTCTCTAAGTTACTGGGCCATCTACCACGGGAACCCCTAGACGTACAACGAGGAGAACAGAAAGTAACGGTAAGCCCAAATCTAACCAGCAGCTCCTTCGGGGGTTAGTGCTACATATATATATATATTGTGATATTTGGGAGTTCTTTAGCTTCTGTGTAGAGCACACCAGTGAGCAGAGTCCATGCCAGTCATGCCACTTAAGGGCTTGTTGGCCCACTTTTGTTAAATGAAAAAGAAAACAAGTCCAATAACAGAAGGGTTGCCTACACAGGGGTATCAGCTTTCCACAGCAAACACTGTAAGTTGAACAGAAAATACCAAACCACCTGGCTCTCTCTAGCAGCACTGCTGCTCAGGCTTATGCTTCAGCTCTCTCGGCTCTATAACGGAGTCTCTGTACACTCTGTACCTCAGCACTCTTCCAGCTTCCTTGCTGTTCCAGCCCACAGGCTTGGACCCTCTGTCTGCTCTGACAGACCGAACTGTGCAGACATGCACACATCTCCCTTGCTTGCCTGAACTCCTTGGGAGGGTGGAGCCCAGAAGCATGGTCCTGACTCATCTATAAGCCCAGGACCCAGCTGTTCAATCAACCAGCCAGACTCCTGGCTGTTCCCAAAACCGGGTCCCAGGATTGGAGATTCTGTCCCACCCATAACGCTATGGAATCTCCGGGCTCCAGGTGCCCAACTGGATTTTAGTAAACAATGAGGAAACTGAAAAGCCAGTTTCCTCCCAAATAAACAACTCCCTATCACATTTAAAGGATTTATCATTTGGGACATTTTGGATTACAAGGACTTTGTGATTATAATTTTTGTAATAATTGTTGTCACTGGGGTGTTATCGCACAAGTTTTTGTGAGTTTGTTGTATGTTCTTATAAATATTTAGTGGAATTTATCATGGGTATTTTACACATTATATTTGCTGAGGAGTGGCAAAATATTATTGATTATTAAGAAGAGTGGAATCAATTAATTTTTTCTTGTTAGCTAGCGCCCCCTATATGCTATTTATTCTCAGCCATTGGCTGAGAGCAATGATTGGGTTGACAGACCTATTTTGGTCATGCACCTTCGGCAGAAGCCAGCTGTCATATAGTCAGACGGGGCTGTATACATGCCATTACTGCAATGCTTTACTTCAGAGCGGTGGAATTTTTAGAGCAGGCTGCAGAGTTTGACAGGCAGCACCACCTGTTAAATGTCTCATTGAGTTTAATGGGGCTACTCTGCATCTTGAGGTCAAATAATTTATTACAGTTGCAATGCGGTCTCGCAATGTACAATTGACATTTGTAAATTTGAAAAAGTAAAAAAAAAAACAGGTGTCATGAGGTGGCAATAGCATGGCTCTATTTTCTTCCATGGCTGCAAAGCATACCAATGTGACCATGGCATTTTAGGGGCCCTGTCAGGTAGGTTGTACGGGCCCCGTGATTTCTAACAGTTGCCCTGCCTGTGGGGGGAGGGGGGAAGAGCGGTGGGGGGGGGGCTTCATTCACCCATGTAAGACCTTCTAATTTGCCCATGAAATCTGTAACTATGCCCCCTCTGTCCAAACACAAATGGATTAGTCTTTTTCTGAATCAGGTACAACAAGATCTATCTAAAGTGAATTGGACCTGGAAAGGTCTCGATAATCTTTATAAAAAGGAGAGATCTGCTTTAAAAGAACTGCAGGAAGCACCTAACCTAATAATTAAAAGGTAGAGACAAGGGTCGAAACATCGCCTTCTAACAGAAAACCAGTACGAACGGGAAGTTATGCAATAGTTTTCCGATGTGTCTACCTACAGTAAGCTGTCATTTAACCCCTTTCCAAGAACTGTGGAAATTCTTAATCAAAAACTCATTTTTGCTTTCGAAGCAGACCTTATAACTAAGAAAGAACAGAATTACCTACATTCTACACCATACCAAAGCTCCATAAATCTATGACCCAAGCCCTAGGTAGACATATAGTGTCTGCCATCAAGGGCCCCCTCGAGAGATTAGGCAAATTTACGGATGCCCTACTTGTACGTGATCTACCTTCATTTGTCAGAGATACTAGAGATGTTCTCAGCAAACTAGAGGGAACCCCCTTTCCACATAGAGCTATCCTCATCGGGATTGATGTGGAATCACTATACATGTCAATCCCACACGAGTGGGGACTTATTGGAGTAAAATTTTACCTGGGAAAAAAACATTCCTCTTTTGGGGGCCCAAAATGAATAGATTTTGCAAATACTAGAATTCATTTTTCAATTTCTTGGTACCTTCTACCAACAGATGAGGGGTACCTCCATGGGTGCCCCCTGGGTGCCTTCTTATACCTGCCTCCACCTTGGACTGTGGGAGCTGGAGATCGTATACGGGTCACCACTGTAAACTGTGGCTGAGGTACATTGATGATGTGTTCGTGGTGTGTGTGTGTGGGGGGGGGGGGGGGGGCACGGCCCAAGAATTACAATTGTTCATGGATGAACTTAAAATCAATAATAGAAATTTGAAATTTACCTACAACTTTGATTTTTAGTCCCTGGCCTTTTTGGACCTCACAATCTCTGTGCAGGAGGGACACTTTGTAACTAGGGCATTTCATAGGAATACATCAGACAATGCATTGCTGTATTCCACCAGCCATCATCCCCATTCCCTTATTCAGGGTATTCCGGTGGGGAAGTTTCTTATGCCGCGTACACACGACCGGACTTTTCGAGGGACTAGGTCCGACAGACTTTCGACGGAGTTCTGTGGGACTTTCCCAATGAACGGACTTGGCCACACACAATCACACCAAAGTCCGACGGATTCGAACGTGATGACGTACGACCGGACTAGAATAAGGAAGTTCATAGCCAGTAGCCAATAGCTGCCCTCGCGTTGGTTTTTGTCCATCGGACTAGCATACACACGAGCGGATTTCTCGGTAGGAACTGGGTCCGGCGGATTTCCAGTGTGTCACGTACCTAGTAGTTGAGCCTGGAATGCAGGGAGCGGCCCCTCGTATCCCCTGGTTAAAGAACCCCTGGAGGTGGAGACAGGTATTCAATAGCTCAGGGGGCACAAGTGCCTGGCGGGTAGTACTGGTCCGGAGAATCAGCTGGGCACCGACAGCAAGTTGGCAGAGCAGGAGGTGCTTGGCTGTAGCGGGCAGGCACAAGTGCGGAGACTGGCTGGAGAGCAGACGTCCGGTAACACAGGAACTCAGACAGGCAACAGGAACAGCGGAGTCGGGTACAGGCCGGGTCAGCAGGAATCGGTCAGCAAGGTACAGAGGATGAGGCAGAGACGTGGTCAGACAAGCAGAGGTCGTAGGCAGGCAGCAACGGATCAGGGTCAAGGAACAAGCCGGATATCAGGAACCAAGGTAACGGGTACAGATACTGGAAGCAAGATCACGGACACGCTGTAGACTGGACAGCACGGGTAGGAGGGAGCCAGTGACTAAAGAAGGCCTTAGGGCGCCAAACGGACGTACGACGGGTCAGCGCGCCCTTGCACGTACACGTGCACCCGTTCGTGACCTGCGTGCGTGTGTGTGCGCGTTCGCGTCGACGCGAAAGCGTTCGTTCGCTTTAGCGCGCGTCCAAGGGGAACGACGGACTCTCCACGACGGGTTCCGACGGGTAAGACTCCTGTGTTTGGCCGAAACGTCAGAGTGGTCGTGACACAGTGGAAAAATTTGAAACATGTTCCATTTCTAAAGTCTGTCAGACTTTTGCAAATCAAAAGTCCGCTGCAGCCCACACACGATCAAATGGTCTGCCGGAATAGTTCCGTCGGACCTTTGATGTTGAAAAGTCCGGTCGTGTGTACGTGGCATTAGAGTTAGAAGGAACTGCACACTGGATAATGACTTCCAAGCAGAAGCCTCTAAGGCCTCTAATCAGAAAGGCTAAGAAAAAGGCTATCTTAATGGACAGGAAAAAGCTA
The DNA here is from genome assembly GCF_037356315.1 of Lithobates pipiens. NCBI lineage: Eukaryota > Metazoa > Chordata > Amphibia > Anura > Ranidae > Lithobates > Lithobates pipiens. Next base: position 14,878,694 of record NW_027507784.1, on the reverse strand, counting down.
TTGGATACTACTCCTCGAAACAAACAGGAAAATACACAACAAAGTCCCAATTTTGGGTGAATTTATAGGGGAAAGTCACCTTCTAATGGCACGAAGATCGCAGAACCTAGGAGATGTATTTACTCATTCTGAGTACAGTAGGACTTCCAATAAAAACTGGCTGACTAATCTAACACCCCTGAAAGGCACGTTTGCCTGCGGAAAATTCTCTGTATGCAAATATGTGGACAAAATGGACGTCTTTTCTAGTTCTGATGGCAAGAAGCAATTCAAAATTAGAGATTTCATCAATTGCTCTACCACACATGTGATTTATATGATCAACTGCCCCTGTTGGAAAATATATGTGGATAAAACAAAGAGACAACTTAAAATCAGAATTAGTGAACACACCCAGAGCATAGCCAAGAAGGACGATGAGCGCATTCTGGCATTACATTTTCTAAACTTTCATGGAGGAGATCCGAAAAGGACTCAGAATAAAGGGCATCTACAGATTAAATCTGGCACTTAGGAGGGGTGACTTTGATAAGATCCTCCTTCAGAAGGAAAAGATGTGGATCTTCCTTTTAAAAGCACTACAACCCTATGGCTTGAACAAGGAATGCAACTTCTGTGTATTTGTTCCTATTATAAATAATTGAAACATGTGCCTATTACACCACAAAATATTATACTACAAAGCGCATCAGATATAGCTCAAAAAAATTGTATACATAAATAAAAAATAAAAAATTATTAATAGTAAATAAGCATGAAATACAAATAAATAACCCAGTGAATAAATAATTTAAACACTCCTCAGGGAGTATTGCAGAGCATATGCAGTGTTCATACAATGTTGCAAAAGTCCGTGAGTCTCCAAAACATATTTCACTTTAACAAGCAATATTGATCAGTGTTTTTTTCTCTCTCAAACCGCCTTTCCTTCACCACGCCGCTGTCAAATGTGATTCCTCTCCCCCTTATGTGAATAAACCCACCGACTAAATCAGCCTCACACTCAATGTGTTTGGCAGAAAAGTGCTTTTCAAACACTTTTTGCAGGGATGTGGATGACAGGCATACAATCCTTCACTTCAGCGGGAGAAAAGCTGACCCAATTGACACTTTCATAGACAGTGCTCTCATGAAATAGAAAAAAGGAAATGCTCCCATAGCGTGATACCATAAAAAAAACTTTTAATCACACATAAGAAGATCCTCTTAAAGCGGGAGTCCGCCGGGAGTCCGCGTTTTTTTTTTTTTTTTTTTAAAAAGCCAGCAGCTACAAATACTGCAGCTGCTGACTTTTAAAATAGTGACACTTACCCGCCCAGCGCGCCCGCGATGTCAGCACCCGAAGCCGATCTCTCGATCGTCTCTCGGGTGCTGCCGTCGCCATCTTGGGTATGGGAATCAGGAAGTGGAGCCGTTCGGCTTCATTTCCCGGTTCCCTATTGCGCATGCGCGAGTCGCGCTGTGCAATAAGGATAGACCCGCTGTCTCTGGGATCTGTGTGTTTCCCAGCAGGCAGCGGGGGACTTTCGGAAAGGGGCGTAGATTCATGCCCCTTTCCGCAGACAGCTATACCGGAAGTGGGTGCAGATACCTGTACTGTACAGGTACCTCCACCCCCCTCCCTCCTGAAAGGTGCCAATTGTGGCGCCGGAGGAGGGGAGGATTCCAATGAGCGGAAGGTCCACTTTAGGGTGGACCTCCGCTTTAAGTTACACTCACATTTAAAAACTTGTAACCATGCCAAATAAGTCAAGCCCCAGCACACTTTAACACAGCTGATTGCCAATGCATTGGTGATTTTTAGCGGACCCAGGGTATGCGAGACACATTGTTTAAATCTCTCACCGCTCCTTGGCCTCGCCAGCACCTTGGTGAAGATAGACGTGAGCCGTCCAATGGTTCCTCTCACTCTCAGTTACCTAGTAGCCACGCCCCGACATGTTTCGTCATTCACTTGACTTAATCATGGGGTTGGCTACTAGGCATGGTGTCAGACTTTTGATTCCCACCACAGCCAGATCGCTTAGTGAGAAATGCCTGTGCGCTTGCGCACTAACTGTGTTTGCTATCACATCAATGTCTCAGCTTACACTGATTACTATTCACAGTTCTTCTAAGAATAAAACAATTATATCCTATATACAAGCAGCATACAATGAGCAACAGAGGCAGCACCACCCCTTTATTATATTACTGCAAACCCCGCTGTCAGATAATTTTAATTTTAAACTCTGTGAGCGGGAGAAACAACCCATACACCTGCCGATCTCCATCGGTTGTCATAGGAGTACAATATATCATTGTAGCTTCTCACACTCACAGATCAACATAATACTGCATCAAAGGATATGCAAATTTTAAAATAACATAAATAAAAGCGGTAATTTCTTATAAAACCTCTCTTTCCTTGCAAAAATATATGAACAAGCATATTAGAGCCACAAATGATTCACCAGTTCTATAAATCATTGGATGATCAAGGAACATTATTTTAACCCATCCTAGTCAAATCATTATCATAATATGAACTAGTGAGTCTTACATCTGACCACTCCCCCTAATGAATATATAATATATCCATATGCAAAAAAATGTATATATATATTTAAATCTATGAAGAAGAATATATATTTAATATGACAAAATATGAAATGTGTGTAGTGATAAATAAAGAAATAAATAAAAATAAATATAAAAATAAAAATAAAAATAGAAGTAAAAATAAAAATAAAGCTAAAAATGAAAGTGAAAAAATATGAAAATGAAAAAAATAATAAATAAAATTGAAGAATCATAAAAAATAAATAAAAATGAAAGTAAAAATAAAAATAAATATAAGTAAAAATATGTGAATTAAATTAATATTGATAAAAATCTAAAAATATGTGCAATTATAGACCAGAAATGTATCCCTAATCTCAAAACATATGTGCCAACATCAAGTGTGCAAAAAAACTTATACAATAATTGTCAATACTCAAAAACTCCAGAATATATTCAAAAATATATAATATATTCCAATTCAAGGATCTACACCTATTCAGACTAAAATAAAACTAAATCTAGATCAAAAATTGCTTATAAAGCAATTTAGATCTACCTCAATGTTCATTCCCCTTGGAGAGAGGCACTTCATCAAAAATATCCACCGGGTTTCCATCTGTAACAAGTCTGGATCCTCTCCAAGAGGGGTGAACATGATCAATTCCACAAAATTGGAGTAGACTTGGGTCTTGTTGGTGATGTTCCGTAAAATGTAAGGAAACACTGTGGTATTGGAACCCCTTCCGGATGTTTGCTAAATGCTCCGAGATTCGCACCCTTAGTAAACGCTTAGTGCGTCCCACATAAAACATTCCACAAGGCCACCATAACAGATACACCACATGAGACATATTGCACGTCATGAACTCCCTAATATTCAAATCTTTACCCTTCTCTGTTTGTAATACTTGTAACCCCCCCTATTGATTTGACTCACTGTTCTACAGCACATACATCTCCTACACGAGTAGAAACCTCTCAGGTCATACAAAATGGTTTGTCTCATAGGTGGATCTAATATTTTTTTCACTATTCTATCTCCTATGTTTGGTGCGCTTCTGTAAATAAATTTTGCAGTGCTTGGCAGCACTCCTCCTAGATGTTTATCTCTACAGAGGATATGCCAATATTTCCCAAATATCTGTTCAATGTCCCTGTACTGTTGATGAAAACCTGAAATGAACCCCCCATTGATGTTGGTTATTATCAGGTACTCTTACCCTCTCTTCTAGACATTTGTCCCTTGGAATCGCCCCTTCCTCGGAAATAACCTTATCCAAAAAATGGGCCTCATAACCCTTTTGTAGAAATCTATCCTTTAGAATCTGTGATTGTGCCCTATATTCCTGAAGCTCTGTACAATTGCGCCTAACTCTCAGAAATTGTCCCTGCGGGATGTTCCTAATCCAGGAAGGGTGATGTCCACTGTTGATTGACAGATAGCTATTTCTATCTGTATTTTTAAAGAACACTGTCGTCACAAGTCTAGTTCTATTTCTTTCTATTTTTAAATCTAGAAAGTTAACCGAAGTTTGGCTGACAACATGATCTAACTTGATGTTACAAGTGTTGTCATTTAGTTTTTTCAGAAATTCCATAACCGATGCCTCCGTCCCTTCCTAGATAAACACGAGGTCATCTATGAACCTCTGGTAAAATTTTAATTGGGTGGGTTTCCTACTAAATACCATCCTGTCCTCCCACTCTGCCATGAACTCTGTCATGAACAGGTTGGCTAGGCTCGGGGCAAATTTTGCTCCCATAGCCACGGCAACCTGCTGGGAGTAGAAGGACCCACCGTACCAGAAATAATTATGTGCCATGCAAAACTCAAGTGCATGGCCCAAAAACACCTTCTTGACGTGTGGTATGTCATCCCTTCTGCACAAGGCCCAATTAAGGGCCAATGCCGCATCCTGATGCTGGATGATGGTGTAGAGGGAGGCTACATCTGCCATGACAAGATATACTTCAGCAGAAGAAGACAAGGTTAACCCCTCCAAGGCTTTTAGCAGGTCAGTGGTGTCCCTCAAATAGACCCTAGTGACCTTTACGCTTGGCTGGAGGAATCAATCCAAGTACTCTCCCAGCCTCGCAGTAACGGACCCTATGCCGTTTACAATGGGTCGAGCTGGGGGAGTGTTAGCATTTTTATGAATCTTGGGTAGAGTGTAGATAATAGGTATTCTACACGCACTGGGAACCAGGTACCTTCTCTCTTTCACACTCAAGGCTCCACTTCCATATCCCCATTCCACCAGTGACTCCAATTGTACTTTATAATCATTGGTGGGGTCACATTGTAATTTCCTATACGTACATGTTTCCCCCACCAAATCCATCAATTGGTTATGGTAAAAAGACTTATCCAGGATCACAACACCTCCCCCCTTATAACTGTTCTACTTCATTAAGTACTAAATTCTTAAATACTTCTACAAAATGATTATGAGGATTCTGAGGGTTAAACACAGACCGGTTCTTTAATCCACTTTCTAGACGTGTTGCAGTTCCAGAGTGGACCACTCGTGGTGCGACCGGATGATTCAGAAAATGTTTTTTAATGTTTAATTTTTTTTTTTTAATATTTTTTTTATTTATTTATGTATACAATTTTTTTTGAGCTATATCTGATGCACTTTGTAGTATAATATTTAGGAGTGTAATAGTCACTTGGTTTAGCTCCACGTGTTTCAATTATTTATAATAGGAACAAATACACAGAAATTACACATTATTTTAAGTGGCTGCTTAGTGGGGAAGGGTTATTTTGCTGGAAGCACAGTGGTAAATACACAGGTGAAAGGGCATTGGTGAGTGTATTATTGATTTGCAAGGAATGCAACTTATCAGTCTTTTTGGAATCCTAACTTTGTCCACATTGTTTGCGTACTTTCCTGCTGCTTCAGTTTGGTTGTATTCTTCTTCTTTTTCCTTCCCATTATAGCGGTATTAGAAAGTATGGTTTCTTCGTAGGGAATGACTAAGCCGAACCACTATACAGTGAAGATATTTCCATTATGTGAAGTATTCTATATTTCTTTATCTGTAAAAAATATATGTATTTTTTTTTTTTTTGATTATTCATTAATTGATTGCTATGCCTGCTATTAAATGCTCTCTATCTTCTAATATACTATATCTGCCATCTTGATCTAAACTTTCTAGTCTGTTTCCGGTCCAGATATCCATAGGAATCGTCTAATCAGCACTGTTGAAATTACTACTATTAATGTTTAAATACTATTGCTAAGATTATTATTATTATTCTTATTATTTCTGTTATTATTTATTTAGCTATTTATCTGTGTTTACAGTCTTTTTCTCTTATTTGGGGAGCACAATTCTTTTTATTAACTTTATTCTCACAGTGACAACTGGTGCTATTGGCTATGAAATGTTGTGAGTGTTTGTGAATGAGTTGAGGTGATGCTAATTACAGTGGTGTGAAAAAGTGTTTGTCCCCTTCCTCATTTCATGTTCCTTTGCATGTTTGTCACACTTAAGTGTTTCGGAACATCAAACCAATTTAAACAATAGTCAAGGACAACACAAGTAAACACAAAATGCAATTTGTAAATGAAGGTGTTTATTATTAAAGGTGAAAAAAAATCCAAACCATCATGGCCCTGTGTGAAAAAGTGATTGCCCCCTAAACCTAATAACTGGTTGGGCCACCCTTAGCAGCAACAACTGCAACCAAGCGTTTGCGATAACGTGCAATGAGGCTTTTACAGCGTCCTGGAGGAATTTTGGCCCACTCATCTTTGCAGAATTGTCCTAATTCAGTTACATTAGAGGGTTTTCGAGCATGAACGGCCTTTTTAAGGTCATACCACAACATCTCAATAGGATTCAGGTCAGGACTTTGGCTAGGCCACTCCAAAGTCTTCATTTTGTTTTTCTTCAGCCATTCGGTGGTGGACTTACTGGTGTGTTTAGGATCATTGTCCTGCTGCAGAACCCAAGTTCGTTTCAGCTTGAGTACACGAACAGAAGGTCGGACATTCTCCTTCAGGATCTCTTGGTAGACAGCAGAATTCATAGTTCCTTTTATCACGGCAAGTCTTCCAGGTCCTGAAGCAGCACAACAGCCCCAGACCATCACACTACCACCACCATATTTTACTGTTGGTATAATGTTCTTTTTATGAAATGCAGTGTTCCTTCTACGCCAGATATACTTGGACACACACCTTCCAAAGAGTTCAACTTTTGTCTCATCGGTCCACAGAATGTTGTCCCAAAAGTCTTGGGGATCATCAAGATGTGTTGTGGAGAAATTGAGACGAGCTTTGATGTTCTTTTTGCTCAGCAGTGGTTTTCTCCTTGGAACTCTGCCATGCAGGCCATTTTTGCCCAGTCTTTTCCTGATGGTGGAGGCATGAACGCTGACCTTAACTGAGGCAAGTGAGGCCTGCAGTTCCTTGGACGTTGTTGTGGGGTCTTTTGTGACCTCTTGGATGAGTCGTCGCTGCGCTCTTGGGGTAATTTTGGGCGGCCGGCCACTCCTGGGAAAGTTCACCACTGTTCCATGTCTTCGCCATTTGTGGATAATGGCTCTCACTGTGGTTCGCTGGATTCCCAAAGCTTTGGAAATGGCTTTATAACCCTTTCCAGACTGATAGATCTCAATTACTTTCTTTCTCAATTGTTCCTGAATTTCTTTGGGTCTCGGCATGATGTGTAGCTTTTAAGGATCTTCTGGTGGACCTTACTGTGTCAAGCAGCTCCTATTTAAGTGATGCCTTGATTGTGAACAGGTGTGGCAATAATCAGGCCTGGGTGTGGCTAGAGAAATTGAACTCAGGTGTGGACAACCACAGTTATAGTATGTTTTAACAAGGGGGGCAATCACTTTTTCACACAGGGCCATGATGGTTTGGATTTTTTTTCACCTTTAATAATAAACACCTTCATTTACAAATTGCATTTTGTGTTTACTTGTGTTGTCCTTGACTATTGTTTAAATTGGTTTGATGTTCTGAAACACTTAAGTGTGACAAACATGCAAAGGAGCAGGAAATGAGGAAGGGGGCAAACACTTTTTCACACCACTGTAGAAGAATTGGTATATTGTTAAATAGAACTCCGTTCCACCCTCACACTAGTGCTGAAGAATTTTGTTTATCGAAGGAAACATGTCAGCGTGATGCCCCTGCACTCGCCGTATCTTTTAAACTGAACATGGAATAAACGCAACAAGGGGAACAATACGCCCCCATCGCCACCCCCCCCCCCCTTTTCACTTTCTACAACTGGAAACCACCGGATACAGATATGTGTCCTTATCTAAGTGAGGAAGAATTTCCTGATCCCTGTGTTACTTGGATTGGCTGGAGACCAATGCGAGACCTAAAACATCCTCTGGATCAGCGGGCGTTCCTCTCTCCCTCTCCTTCACACAATGGACAGCAGGATGCTTCTGAGGATATAACTTCTCGCTTCTCCTGATCCTACATACAAGCTGTATGGTGCTTTCTCCCTCCCCCCCCCCCCCTGTATAACTTTACAGGGGTTTGGTGACTGACACTTGGAATTTTTTACAACGAATTACAAGCCTCCAGCAAGGACACAGTTTACTGGTCTTTTTGAACAGGCAAAGATCGGAGTGAACAATCAGGGTAAGCAAAGGGGATTCACTCCCATACACCTTCATCCCTGTATGCAGAGGTGGCTCTAGGCATTGTGAGGCCTTAGGCGAAACTTACATATGAGGCCCCAATCACGCCCATAATGGGGGAAAAAAATTCACACAATAAAAATGGCTGCAAATAGATTCACAGATCTAGCACACAGTTCATCTGCACCACTTCCAGGGGCACTCTCCTCACCCATCGGACGTATGCAGCCAATAAAACATCTGGGACCCAGCAAGGTGGCAACCCCTCTAAGAGTTTCCCGTGTCTTGGGAGAATGGGGAGGGGGTGTCACTGAGTCATTCCACATCCACGGAGGAAGTAGAGTGGGGGGATCTCAGCACAGCGCAGGGGGAGAGAGAGAGGGGGGAGATAGAGAGGAGGGAATGGAGAGATAGAGGGAGAGGGAGAGAGGGGGGGGAGGGATGGAGAGAGGGGGAGAGAGAAAGAAGGAGAGAGAGAGAACAAGTCTGAGTTAGAGAAAGAGGGAAAGATGGAGGGAGAGAGAGGGGGAGAGAGAAAGGGGGAGAGAGAGGGGAGGGGGAGCAAGAGATTGTGAGTGATAGGGGGAGAGAAGGGGAGGGAGGGAGAAAGAGAGGGGAGGAGGGAGAGAGGGGGAGGAAGGAGAGAGGGGGGAGGGAGGGAGCGAGAGAGGGGGGAGAGAGGGGGAGGAGGGAGAGAGATGGGAGGGAGGGAGCGAGAGAGGGGGGGAGGGGGAGGGGAGCGAGGATTGTGAGAGAGAGAGTTGGTGAGAGAGATGGAGGGAGAGAGGGGGATAGAGGGAGAGTGAGAGAAGATGAGCGAGAGGGGGAAGGAGAGAGGGGGAGCGAGAGAGAGTGAGGAGAGAGGGGGAAGGAGAGAGGGGAAAGAGAGAGAGAGGGAGGAGAGGAGAGTGAGGGAATGGTGGGAAGGGGTAAAAGAGAAGGAGTGTGATGAGAGAGAGAGGAGTGTGGTAAGAGAGAGGGGGAGGGAGAAAGAGAGAGGGGGAGGGAGGGAGAGAGGGGAGGGAGGGAGAGAGGGGGGGAGAGAGAGAGGGGGAGGTGGGGAGAGAGAGGGGAGAAAGAAAAAGGGAGAGAGAGAGAGAATGAGGGGGAGAGAGGGGGAGGGAGAGAGAGGGAGGGGGAGAGAGTGAGAGAGAGAGAGAATGAGCGGTAGAGAGAGGGAGGGGGAGGGATACAGAGGGGGAAAGAGAGAGAGAAAAGGGGAGAGAGAGGGGAGGGGGATTGAAAGGGGGAGCAAGAGATTGTGAGCGATAAGGGGAGAGTGAGAGGAGGGAGAGAGAGAAAGAAGGGGAGAGAGAGAGGGAGGGAAATAGAGAGAGAGAGGAGGAGCGAGAGGGGGAGCAAGAGATTTTGAGTGAGAGGGGGAGGGAGAGTGGGTGAGAGAGGAGGGTGAGAAAGAGAGGGGGTGAGAGAGATCCCTAGCCCTGTCCCTGTCTGCAGCCCCTCCTGTGCCCCATGTCCAAGTTCTGGGGGGTGGGGGGCAGAGAATGCTGGGGGGCAGAGAGAATTGGGAAAGGTGAAGAGCACAGGAAGGGTGAGGGCTGGAGAGCGCTGGGGGGGAGCTTGAGAGGGGGCAGAAAGAATTGGAGTGGGGAGCAGTGTGGTGCTGGCGAAATGGGGTGGAGCCAGGGAGGACAAGGAGGGGCTGGAGAGCAGGAGGGGCGGAGCCAGGGAGAGCACAAGAAGGGTCTAGAGAGCAGGAGGGGGGGGAGCCAGGAAGCACAAGGAGGGTCTGGAGATCAGGAGGGGTGGAGCCAGGGAGCACAAGGAGGGTCTGGAGAGCAGGAGGGGTGGAGCCAGGGAGCACAAGGAGGAGGCAGTAAGCAGGAGGGGCAGAGCCAGAGAGCACAAGGAGGGGCCAGAGAGCATGGGGATGCAAAAGAAGTTAGATAGGAGGTGCGGTGGGGAGACTGAACATAGTGGAATTGATTTCTCCATATTCCTCCATGCAGCCGCTGAAAGATTACTTCTCCTCCTCTGCCTCCTGCAGACATTCAGAGGCTGCATGGAGGAATATGGAAAAATCAATTCCACTATGTTCAGTCTCCCCACCGCTCCTCCTATTCAAGAACACAGGGAGGCTGCACGGGCACTCACCTTCTCTCTAGTCGGCCAGGCAGCATAAGAGCTCTTTCCTCTTCATAATCATGGGGCACCTCAGCTGGATAGCTTCAGCGACCACCGGCTCCGACTGCAGCTAAACCAAATAGGAAGCAGGTGAGGAGAGGTTGGGCACAGGCTGAAGGAGCAGCTCAGCTGCTGGTCCCACATGGACATGCAACCCGCATGTCTTGGAGCCAGGTGCTGTAATCCAGCCACTACCGCCACCTTGAGGCCTCTACTGTCCCGCTCCATGCACTTGCTGCCACCGGACCGGGACTCTCCGTGATGACACCTTGACATCAGTGTTTGATCACAGGCAAATTAGGCGGCTGCAAGGCCCCCCGTGAGTGCGGGGCCTTGGGCGATTGCCTAATTTGCCTAATTAGAGAGCCGCCTCTGCCTGTATGTCCTATTATACTGCTGATGTTCCGGCTTTAAAGAGGAAGTAAACTCTGATGAGTTTACTTCATCTTTCATTCCCTGCAAAGGCAAAGCATAATGAACTACTATGCATCGCATAGTAGTCCATTATGTGTCACTTACCTGACACAGGAGCCAGCGAAGTCTCCTGTAGTCCGCCGCATCCATCTTCTTGGTGGGGTCTCGTAGCTCCGCCGATGTCATTCTGCGAAGCCACGATGACGTCACTCCCGCGCATGCGCACGGGAGCTGACATGCGTGGCAGCTCCGTCGTTGAGAATGCCGCGCTCAGTGCGCCTGCGCGCCGCTGTCTACGGGCAAATATCTCCTAAACCGTGTAGGTTTAGGAGATATTTCTTGGACCTACAGGTAAGCCTTAATCTAGGCTTACCTGTAGGTCAAAGTGGTTTGTAAGGGTTTACAACCACTTTAATGTGAGGCTATGTGGTTGGTGCCAATTCATATCTGGAGAAATATCTTTACGAGATCAGAAACAACTTCCCTTTGCAAGCACTATTTTCACTTTGCTACAAACTATGCTTTGGCAAATTTACATGATATGACATTTTTGAAAGTGGCTCTATTAAAGCGGACCTCCACTCTCAAGTGGAAGTTCCGCTCATCGGAACCCTCCCCCCCTCCGGTGCCACAATTGGCACCTTTCAGTTGGGAGGGGGGTGCAGATACCTGTATAACACAGTTATCTGCACCCACTTCCGGGAATAGCTAGCCGGCAGATGCCCTGTCCCCCCTGTTGTGTTCTGGGAAACACACAAGTCTCAGGACACAGCGGGGACCAGTGAAGACGCGCAGCGTGACTCGCGCATGCGCAGTAGGGAACCAGGCAGTGATGCCGTAACACTTCACTTCCCGATTCCCTGTCAGAGGATGGCGGCGGGGGCAGCCCGAGAGACGAGCGATTGATCATCATCCTGCTGCCGACATCGCTGGACCCTGGGACAGGTAAGTGTCCATTTTTTTAAAAGTCAGCAGTTGCAGTATTTGTAGCTGTTGGCTTTTGATAATTATTTTTCAGGTGGCCCTCCTCTTTAATATACCGAAATCTTCAGCTGCAGATATATACCTACTCGAATAGCTAAACTTTTGAGCTCTATTGTACTGATACTCAAAGTGGACATATTGTTCTCCTTATTAGGTTTTCACTGCTACTTATGACAGCTGTTCAAGTGTATGAACGTGTGGTTGTTGTTGTTGCAATCCATGTCATGATAATGTTATCATTCTACATAACTATGTGGTGGAGGTATCTATTTTATTTTTTTATTAAATCTTTTCTAGAAGATGGAATTATTTATAATAAAGCAATTATTTTCTTTCTAAAAAAAACAGTTTTGTTCCTCCTTGAAGAATCCTGTCCGGGTTGTTTTCCCTCTTTCTCTCCCCCTTTTTTTTTTTTTTTCGAACTCCAAAATATGTGTAGAGAATGGGGGAGTCACACTGAACACAGTGCCACCCTCATACAAAAATTGGTGTAGATCCGCACTAGGGCAAAAATGTATGCAGCTGCTGTCCACCCTCATGTTCCCTTAAAGTCTCAAGTCAGTAGCAAAAATTGTCAGGATTAAATTTCAAATCTTATGCTTAACCGCTTGCTTACTGGGCACTTAAACCCCCCTCCTGCCCAGACCAATTTTCACCTTTCAGCGCTGATGCAATTTGAATGACAATTGCGCGGCCATACAACACTGTACCCAAATGACATTTTTATCATTTTTTCCCCACAAATAGAGCTTTCTTTTGGTGGTATTTAATTACAGTTGGGAGTTTTATTTTTTGCTAAACAAACAAAAAAAGATGCAAAATAAAAAAAAATAAAAAATCATGTTTAATAGTTTGTTATAAAATTTTGCAAACAGGTCATTTTTCTCCTTCATTGAAATGCGTTGATGAGGCGGCACTGGTGGGCACTGATAGGCGGCACTGGTGGGCACTGATAGGCTGCACTGCTGGGCACTGATAGGCACAGTTAAGGCGACACTAATAGGCACAGCTAAGGTGGCACCGATAGGCACAGATAAGGCAGTACTGATGGGCACAGATAAGGCGGCACTGATGGGCAAAGATGGGCACTGATAGGTGACACTGATAGGTGGCACGGATGGGTGGCACTAAGGGGCACTTATAGGTACCACTGATAGATAAGACTGATGGGCACTGATAGGTGGCACTGATAGGTGGCTCTGATAGGTGGCACTGCTGGGCACTGATGGGCGGCACTGATGGGCACTGGTAAATGACACTGATGGGCACGGATATGTGGCACTGAGGTGCAGCAATGTTGTTGAGGCAGATTGTGGGCACTGATAGGTGGCACTGTGCTCACTGATAGGTGGCACTGTGGGTACTTATGTATGGCACTGTGGGCACTGATGTATGGCACTGTGGGCACTGATGTATGGCACTGCTGGGTGGCACTATGGGCACTGATGGGTGCCACTGTTGGGTGGCACTTTTTTAATTATCTGGGGGTTACTGGCAGGTGGGCACTGATACGCTGGCCATGATCGGGACTGATGTCCCGATCACGGCCACCGGTGATCGGCTTTTTTTTTCTCTCCTCGCGCTGTCAGCGCGAGGAGGAAAAATAGCCGTTTACCGGCTCTGTTTTGTCACATGATCAGCTGTCATTGGCTGACAGTTGATCACGTGGTAAGGGGTCGGGATCGACCCTTGCTCAGATCCGTGATCAGGCGAGTCTCATAGACTCGCCGATCACAGAGCGCACCGCGCACGCCCCTCAGGGGGCGCGCAGACCGCTTGTGCACGGGACGACGTCAATAGACATAGTCCCGGCAAAGCAGGTCTGCGCTGTAGCCGTCATTCGGCTATAGCGCGGATCTCTAGAGGTTAAGCAGCCATGCCTAAAGCAGTTTGACTCCTTGGAGCTGGTGCCTCTCGGCCCTTTAAGGGGTTTAGGATCCTAGGAGGCCGGGTTTATGACCATGTGACCGCCAGGATTGCTAAGCAACCATCGGGAGCTTTCTGTTAGCTGCTGATAAGCGTGCCGGAGGCGCGCTCGGCACCTGCTGTTGGCAAAGCTGTATCCCACCAATTCACGCAAATATGTGGGTTTTACTGGCGGGTGTTGTCAGTTCAGCTGATGCAGCAGGAAACAGGAACAGGAAGCAGACTGGTAAGTGCAGAGCTGAGGACACACTGAATGCGTAGTTAGACGAGCATATATAAACAGCAGGCAGAGAATGATCAGGATACAGGCAAAGTTCGGCAACAGGATATCAGGCAGGTAAGAGGTATGCAGAGTCAACAAGGCAAGCCAGGTCAGGATAACAGATAGCAACAAAGTCAGAACAAGCCGGAATGAGATCAGGATCTCAGGTTATCACAGGGTACAAGCTGCAGATCAGACAGCAAAGACACAGTGCTGCTGCAGCATTTAAAAATGATGTCTTTGGGGCCAGACTCCATGACATTGCCCCCCCCCCCCCTTACAGGCAACCACCAGATGCCCAGTTGGCTTCTCTTCTGTGGATGGCTGTGAAAGAAGGTATTAAGTAATTAAATAAGTTCTTGGGCATAAACATCCTGTTCAGACTCCCAGGAATTTTGCTCTGCCTGGAAAAGAATCAGGTTCTTCAGGTTTCAAGAGAGAGACCTGAAACAGGATGCATTTTAAATGATTCAGGTAGAGATAATTAATATGCATTCAGTCTTTTCTTGACTGGGAATGGTCCCACGAATTTAGGTGCAAGCTTTCTTGAAGGACACGCTAATCTAAGGTTCAAGGTGGACAGCCATACCTAGTCTCCTGGTTGGAGGATCAGTTCTCCCCTTCTCTTCTTATCAAAGGCCTTCTTGTTGGCCGCTAGAGCTTTAGTGATTGTTTTCTTCAACAATTTATTATTGCGAACTCCACCGTGCTTTGGACAGCAGGAACTGTGGCTTCGGCAACAAAGTCAGGCAAGAAAGATGGGTGAAAACCATAATTGACAAAAAATGGAAACTGACCTGTGGCAGAGTGGCTGGCATAGTTGTAGGCTAATTTCGCCAATGGCAGTAGGGATACCCAATCACCCTGGAGGAAGGTGGTAAAACATTGTATGTATTGCTCAAGTGTCTGCTTGGTCTTCTCTGTTTGCCCGTTAGTCTGAGGGTGATAGGCAGAGGATATGGATCATTCAATCTTGAGAATTTCACAGTCTTCCAAAATCAAGAGGTAAATTGGACTCCCTGATTGGAGACAATGTTTGTGGGGACCCCATGAAACCTCACAACCTCTTTCATAAAGACCCAAGCTATTTCCATTGCTGAGGGTGTGCTTTTAAGAGGCAAAAAGTGAGCCATCTTGAACAAGCAGTCCACTAACACAAAGATAGCTGTGCATCCCTCAGATGGGGGAAGTTCTACTGTCAGGACCTGGACTTGAACCCGGGACCTAGCTATGTCTGGTGATGAATCTTCTCTCTGAGCTATCCGAGATGCTGGACAGTGCCTTGTCAGATCCTTTAGACAACCCTGCCTTGTACCTTGATTGCAGCTGAACCTTGAACGCTTTGCTCCTCCCATGAACTTCCTGATATAAGCCATGTCTCTGCACTTCCTCCTTGCCAGAATATTTTGCTATCTCCAGCCTGTATCTCACTCCCGTCTTCCCTGCTGCCATTTATATTTGCTACTGCTCCTTATCGACCCTTGGCTTGTGCCAAGACTACGCTTCTGCCTGATCCCCAACCTGCAACAACTCGTTACTGACCTTTTGGCTTGCTTACTGACCACGCTTCTGTTTGATCCTTACCGGCTCATCCGCTACTGAACCTTGGCTTGCTCACCTCCTGGTGGGGCGATCCTGAGGACCGCGACCTGGTACTAACACGCAGCTAAATCCATCTCTACCATCTGGAGCTCTGGTGAAAACCGGTTAGTACTTAGAATCCGCACCTCAGGTGAGCCTGTGTCATCTGCCAGGGTGACTGCCTGTGTTCCTATCCTGCTGGTTAGTGGTAGTCCTGCAACTGCTATAGCAATTGGTCTTCGAGCCTGACCCCTGATCGTGACATCTACTATGAAGTCCATAGCAATCATTTTCCATCTCCGGTCAGGAACTGGTAGCGGTCAAAGTAGACCCTAGTTCTTAGTACTCTTACTCTGAGTACAGATTGCGCATGAATTCACATAGTTTTTCACATCTTTATTCTAGGTCTGGCCACCAGAATTTGCGCTGCAGAAGATCGAGCGTCTTATGGATTCCAAAATGACCTGCTAAAGGATGATCATGACATAGACCCAAGAAATTTACACATACATTTTCTGGTACAAATACCTTGTCTTCCCTCCACAGTAATCTTTCTCAGCGTATCAATTCAAACCCTGGAGGACTGGGAACATCTACCGAAGCATGCTTCATCTGGGTTAGAAGGTCATTCTGTAGAAGCAAGAAGTAACCTTTAGACAGGATGATGTCTGGTACAGGTGCCTCCTTGGCATCATAGAACATTCGGGAAAGCGCATCTGGTTTTATATTCTTTGAGTCAGGCCTGTAGGAGATGTGGAACACAAACCTTCAAAATAACAGGGCCCAACGTGCTTGACGTGGCTTCAGACGCTTAGCAGTTCTTAAGTACTCAATGTTCTTGTGATCAGTATAGATTAGGATTGGATGTGCTCTTCCTTCCAACAGATACCTCCACTCTTCCAGGGCTGTTTTAATGGTGAGTAGCTCTGGGTCCCAAACATCATAATTCCTCTCTGAAGGAGAAAGTCTATGGGAGAAAAAAGCTATGGGATGCATTCGATCTTTAAGACCCTGGCGTTGTGACACCACTGCTCCCACTGCGACTTTGGATGTATCCACTTCCAGAATGTATGGTAATGAGGGGTCTTGGGTGGCTTGGGATGGGTGCTGAGGTAAAACGTTTTTTCAGAGCATCAAATGTGGCCTGTACTTCAGGTAGGGTGACCATATTTCCAAACTGCCATTCAGGGACACCCCTTTCCGCCCCCCTTCCCAAAAAAAGATGGGGGGGTTGGGGGAATGTAGTCTCGGGGGTTGACGGGGAATTCGGTGTTAGGGGTGATTTGTCTGGTGAATGGCTGGTGTTGTACTACATTGTACTATATAATGAAATTGTTCAACTCACCATAATGCAGAATCAGTAGGGACCCTGAGCTTGTCACTTGCCACCTCATGCAATGTGCCACTTGCCACTGTTGCCTGCCACTAGATGCAGCTTGTCACTTACCACCATTGCCTGCCGCCAGATTCAGCGTGCCACTTGCCACCCATTGCCTGCCACCAGATGCAGCATTTCACTTGCCACTGTTGCCTGCCACCAGATTCAGTCTGCCACTTTTCAACCATAGCCTACCACCAGATGCAGTGTGCCACTTGTCACCTATAGCCTGCCACCAGCCCGACACACCGGAGCCCTGGGAAAGTGAACGCCCCTCCCACCGCTGATGTGACTCCTCCCATGTGGGGTCGGGGGGAGTGTCACATTTTCAGCTCTGAGGGGTTCAGTCTGGGACCTGTAGTACTTCACTTTGGGGGGGTCACATTTACAAGGACTACAAGTCCCAGAATGAACCCCTGATATCTAAGGATGTGGTGCCCCCCCCAATTGAAGGACTACAGGTCCCAGCATGGACCCCTGAGAATTACCACATGCCCATGACCACACACCCCATATATTTCACTTGGTGATGCTGGGACCTGTAGTTCTTCACTGATTGGGGGGCATCATATCTTCATTTCTGAGGGGTTCATGCTGGGACTTGTAGGCCTTCACTTTTGGGAGGGTCACATCCCAGCATGAACCCGACCCTGATATTTAAGGATGTGTCCTCCTTCCATCCCTCTGATGGTGTAATCTCATCTGTCAGTGTCCTCTCCTCTTCTGCTCCTGTGAAGTGCTGACAGTTCAGCACAGAACTGGCTGCTGGGGAGAGCTGCCTGAAGATTTGAACCCCCGATCTGTCTATGGTGAGTGCCTTGGATTCACTTGCCTTTCTACAAAACTCATATCTCCATTGTGCAAGCTGCTGGCTGAATGATGCAGAGAGGAGGTGGGTGAAGCTAATCAGTAGGTGCAGAGGAGGAAGTTAAATCTTCCTCGCTGTGAATGCTGCAGCTAGCAACCATTTGGGCACTGAGTCAACGGCTCATGTAAAAGGAGTCTCACCAGCCAGGGATCCACCACAAGCTGTCAGTGAGTGACAGCAGCAATGGATATTTTAGAGGGCATCAGATCGGTCCAGGGCCAGGGGGCAATTCCGGAACACTTTATTGTCCCAGAATGAGGGTGTCTGGGACCTGGAACAGACCTGCTAATTGCAGGATTGTCCAGGGCAATCCAGGACATGTGGGCACTCTAGCTCCAGGGGGTCCAATGGAAACGGGTATTCTGCTTGGTCAGCTGTGTAAAAAGGGTGATAATGGCAGAAAAGCCCTCGATAAACCTTCTGTAAAAGTTTGCGAACCCCACAAAGTGCTGCACCCCCTTTTTATCGATTGGTGCGGGCCAATCCAGGATGGCAGAGACCTTCTGAGAGTCCATTTTTATTCCTGCAGGTTAAATTACTAATCCCAAGAATTGGATGCTGTGTTGTTCAAATTCACATTTTCCGCTCTTGGCATAGAGGCCGCGTTGACAGAGTCGACCCAGCACACTTCTGATATGTTCCCGATGTAATTCTAGAGAAATTGAAAAATCTGAATGTTGTCCAGATACCCGACCATAAAAATGTCAAAAACAAATAAAAAACATTAATAAAATGCTGGAAGGTAGCAGGGGCATTACACAGACCAAAGGGCATTACTAGGTACTCAAAATGGCCAAATCAAGGGGCGGAAGTCTGTCTTCCATGCATCTCCTTCCCATATTCAAATCAAATTGTAAGCCCCTTGTAAATCCAGTCTGGTAAACATGTTGCGGATCTCAGGCCGCGTACACACGCGGGGACTGTTCGCCCAACTTTGTCCGTCAAACAGTTTCGGCAAACAGTCCACTCAAAATTAGCATGGACGGACATGGCCACACACGACGAACGAACAGTTTGCTGAAACCGTGCGCGATGACGTGAACGGCACGTACGACGGGACGAAAAATACGACGTCCTATACACTGCATTATAACTTTCGGCGTGTAAATCCTTTCTGAGCATGCGCGGAACTTAGTTTGACGAACAAGCCTACACACGGGCGGACTGTTCGCTCAAACAAGGTTTCAGCGGACAGTTTTACGGAATTTCCAAAAAACCTTGTCCGTCCAACTGTCCGCTGAAACTGTCCGCTGAAAGCCCACACACGAGCGGACTGTCCGCCCAAACACTGTTCAGCGGACAAAGTTGGGCGAACAGTCCGCGCGTGTGTACGCGGCCTTAGTCTCTGGAACAGTCCAGGCACTAGGGGGAGTGGATATCAGTTCTTTACCATCATTTTATTGATCTGTCGATAATCCACACAGGGCCGCAGCGAGTGATCATTTTGTTCTACAAAAAATATTTCGGCCCCTGCTGGAGAAGTAGAAGGCTGGATGGAGCCTTTTTTTTTTAGATTTTCCTGGACATAGTCTTTCAACGCTTTCTGTTCCCGTTCGAACAGAGGAAAAATTTTACCAAAAGGAATCTCAGCTCCTGGGAGTAACTTGATGGGGCAGTCATATTGCTGATGTGGTGGTAGCATGTCTGGACCCCCCCGTTTGCTAAAGACATCAAGATAATCATGGTAGGGCTTGGGCACGGCCGGTCGTGTATCATTTTTGGAGTCTATGCAGAGTAAGGTTGCAGGAGTGCTGGAAGGCTCTTTCAGGAAGTGTTGCTGGCAATATGTTGATGGGAAGTTGATTTTTCCAGTGGCCCAATCAATTTTCGGGTTATGGGCCTGTAGCCATGAAAGTCCTAGGATGACTGGAAACAGAGGGGAAGAGATGGTGTCAAGGCTCAAGATCTCCTTATGCTGGGTAAGGGTCCCATCAGGCAGAGGAAGCGTCTCTTGAGTTACAAGTTCTGATTTAATGCATGAGCCATCGGCCAGATAAACGTACAGCCCTTGTGCCTTGGGTTGCAGTGGAACATGTTGTTGCATAGCAGAGTTTAGATCAATGATACAACTACATGCTGCTGAGTCAATAATTGGGGTGACTGAAATCTCCCTTTCTGGTAGCTGAAAAGAGATTGGGAAAGCTAGGTGAGTGGCACTGGCAGATAGCAGAGACAAGTTATTCTGGGCAAAAGACAGGAACTTGCATGTCTTAGCTGGGCATGTCAGTACAAGGTGATAAGGAAGGACAAATAAGTCAGATTTTCATGGGCTCCGGTGCTTCAGCTGCATGATTAACAGGAGCAGACTGGACTGGCACAGAGCTGGCTGAAGTAGGGTTAAAAGGACCTGGGACCCTGGGCATTATCCAGACTGGACGGGACTGCTGGGCTGACCTGTGTGATCAGGGCCTCCAGGGTATTCGGTACTCTGACACGGCTAGTTCATCTTTCAGGCTTTCTGATAGACCTAGGCGGAACTGATGTCGCACTGGGTGTCTGCACTCTAGCATCTAAAGTCTGTGACATAGTCCTCAGCCGTTCTACGGCCTTGCTGGAGTGCATGAAGGGTGGCCTTTGCTGTGGTGGTTCGTTACGGATCATCATATAATTGGGTCATTGCATCAAAGAAGGTGGACATCATTTGTAACAGTACATCATTACCTTCCAACATCTGGTGGGTCCAGGACTGAGGTTCACCTTGGAGCAATGGAATAATAAATCCCACTTTGGTAGATTCCAGAGAGAAGGTTTGAGGTTGTAGGGTGAAGTACAACTGACATGCGTTGCAGAAGGATGGAAACTTTTGCAGTTATATTCCATACCTTTATGGGGTTACATTTCCAAAAAGTGGTTACACTGATGTAGAGGAAAAATGCATGTATAGCATGAATGTCTAATAAAACACATCGGGCCTCCAAATAGACCTATACCTGAGCTCTGCATCATAGTTAATGTCTAACACATCATAATTTCATTCTGCTAAATAATATGTTGGTTTATGGAATATGAAAATGTAATATGCAATTACAGATGTGCCCATGATAGTTAGCATTGCGAGTGTATCTGCTAGAGTATAATAACATACTCCAGCAAACCTATCACACACTTTTCAGACACTTTGACTGGGTGATGTTATTTCTGCAAGTCCTTCTACGTGGTTAAGAAAAAGCTGTTGTATCACCACAGTTATGCACCTGTTTGACATTTAAACTATCAAGGATAGTGAGTGTCACATTTATGAGGGCCAATGACTCTACTATATCAGGTTGGACTTACTCTGCAAGTGAGCCGAACTCTGCACTGAACCAAAGACAAGGACTCTAATGCCGCGTACACACTACCAGACTTTCCAGGAGACTAGGTCCGACGGGATCAATCCGTCGGACAATCCGATCGTGTGTGGGCTAGTTCAATCGTTTTTCTGAAAAAAAATCTGACGGACCTAGAAATAGAACATGTTTCAAATCTATCCAACGGACTCAATTCCGATGGACTAAAAATCAGGAAACTGTTCATCTGTGTGCTGGTCCGATGGACCAAATACAACGCAAGGGCAGCTATTGGCTACTGGCTATTGAACTTCCTTGTTTAGTACCGTTTACGTCATCACGTTCAAAACGAACGGATTTTCAAACGGACTAAGCCCTTGTACACGCGATCGGAGATTCCGACGGAATGTGTCCGATCAGAGCGTTTTGTCGGATATTCCGACTGTGTGTGGTCTGCATTGGACTGTTTCCATCGGAATATCCGTCGGACCAAATTTTCCAACTTGCCGGAAATATTTTCCGACAAAATGCTCCGATCGGACATACTCCGATCATGTGTAGAGAATTCCGATCGGACAAAGTGCCACGCATGCTCAGATCAAATTCCTACATCAAAGCTATTGGCTACTAGCCTGAACATAGTCCCGTCGTAACGAAATAACGTCATCACGTTCTGAACGATCAGATTTTCCGACAACTTCGTCCGACCGTGTGTATACAACAGTTTCGGACAAAATCCGTCGGACAAAATCCGACGGATTTGGTTGTCGGAATCTCTGATCGTGTGTACAAGGGCTTAGTCCGTTCGTGTGTGGCTAAGTCCTTTCTTTTGGAAAGTCCATCGGAACTCCGCCAAAAGTCTGTCGGGAAGACCGTCGGACCTAGTCTGACGGAAAGTCCGGTCGTGTGTACGCGGCATAAGTATTTTTTACTTTTGTATAATAAGATATAACAAAAATAAATTTAAAAAAATGCTAAACGTGAACTCTATATTTTTTCACCTAGCTGAAAGTAAAAAAAAAAAAAAAAAAACTCTATTAGAGGCCCTTCTAGGTCACATGGCTGCAATTCTATGGCCAAAAAGTGCATTATTGGCAGTTGGTTGCTATAGTCGTGAATGGCTACAATAGTTTGCCATTTTCCCAAACTGCAAGTGACTTGGGGTCACCTCCAATCCATGTTAAATCCGAAGTTCGTTCATCCCTACTTGACACACACTGTACATGCTTTGGTTTTGGATACACTTTTGATTGTGATCAACCCGTCTGTGTTTGTTTTTAGATATAAACATGGAGGATGTAAACATGGAGGCTATAAAAATGGAGGCTCCGGTGTATCTCATTGAAAATCTTCCAGATGGAAGATTCCGGGTCAATGCCGAAGCGGTAGAAATCTTGTCCAAGATAAAACAGCCATTGGTTGTGGTGGCCATTGTTGGAATGTATCGCACTGGAAAGTCATATTTGATGAACAAGTTGGCTGGTATTCAAAAAGGTGAGAGATCGGGTGCCAACAGATTGTGCTATTAAAGTGTATGTTCAAGCAAAATGTAAGAAAAGTATGTAGAACATCTCTGCAATGCTTGTGCATTTCCTTGTGTTGTATTCCTTCACAGACCCCTGTAAGTACAGCTCTACAATTGTACACAGTAAACAGCAGCAAAGTGGAGAGATAACGAAACAGAAAGAGAAAAGAAAAAGCAGAGAAGGGAGTGGATAGAGCCGGTGATATAAAATGTAGACAAACTAGAATGTGCCAGTAAAATGTAGTCTTAAGCAATAAATAAGGATTTAAGATGCATATACAAGAGTTTCCAGATCCCTGGTAGATATACTTGTTGGTACTCGATTAAATGCTTAGGGATTGAAGAACAAAAAGTCAAGTGCTAACTTAACACGTAATATAGATGTTAGGATTAAGTAACCATGGTGAGTAATGGCGTTGGAATTCATGTTCAGTGAGGTCAGCTCTGGCAAACAGGGCCGTCTTTAAGGCAGGGCAAAAGGGGCAGCTGCCCTGGGCCCTGTCATTGTTGTGGGGCCCAAAACAGCTGCCTCATACTTGCTAACCATCCAGGTTTAAATTCCCTTGTCCCTTGAAGTTTTAGTCCCTTGCTGTGTCCCAATATCTCAGTGTGAAGTGCTGGTCCTAATGCTGCCCAGCTCTGCCCTATTGTTGTGTACAGATAACTCACCTGCAGACCCTGTGTTTACATGTAAATAACTGGTATTCATGTGTAAATATCAGCTGCAATACGAAGTAAATAGCTGCGGCCGGTGGCATTGATATGTAAATAAAGGCGACATTCATATGTACATCATGCTCCCCTGCAGTGAGGAGATGATGTGCTGTAACCTCTAGCAACTAATCAGTGAGCCGCAATGTGTGCTGTAACCTCTAGCAACCAGTCAGTAAGCAGTAATGATATGCTGTAACTGCTGGCAACCAATCACAATTGCTGCCTGATCTGATTTTAAGTCAAGCTGCTTTTTATTGTATGTCTCAGAGCAGGTGGAGAGTGAAACTGCCTGGGGGGGTCCCAAGAAAATGTTTGCCCAGTGCCCAATCAATATTAAAGACGGCCCTGCTGGCAAACATATATTATAAAGAAGTATTTAGGCTGTAGTGTAAAGCATTGGCGGGGCAGTCTGTTTCCAGTTTCTATCAATAGAAAGTCTTGCAGTTATTAACGAGTGAGTACGGTATAAAAATTTGAAGGCCATGCATCAATGCCCACTCCCAAAAATGCCAACCTAGGATCTGGAGTGCATACAATATCAGTAAACATTGGATATCAGGAGAAAAACTGCTGACCACAAGTCTTTAAGCACTAGACAGGTCCACCCGCCCATCCACCCGAGCAGTGTGTTACCACATTTTTTGATAACATGTAAAAGAAGAGGTTTTGCCGAGTAAATAGATACCCAACAAGCTAATTGTGAGTGCCCATGACATGACAAAACTCTTTGATACCTTTATATTTTCCATGGGCTACCTGGTGGCACCCGTGAAGAAGAGTGTGGTGGTCCCATCCCTGGTGCAATAGAACAGAGAGAATTACCCCCTAGATGGGACTTTAGAAGACCACAAACTCTTGAGCTGGTGGTCTTCTAAAGTCAAATCTAGGGGTTATTTCTCTCTGTTCTATTGCACCAGGGATGGGACCACCACACTCTTTATCTGACATGGTAGAGGTCTCCTTCTCTTCTTGACGGGTGCCACCAGGTTGCCCATGGAAAATATAAGGCATCAAAGTTTGTCATGTTTGTCCTGGGCCCACAGACTCCCAGCAGCTGCAGCTGCCAGGTGTGCGTATAAAACCTCCCACGGCCACCGACATACAATGTACATTGGTGGCAGTAAAATGGGTAAAGGAGTTGTAAAAGCAGAAGGTTTTTTTTAATCTTAAAGTGGTTGTAAACCCTTACAACCAACATTGACCTACAGGTAAGCCTAGATTAAGGCTTACCTGTAGGTCCAAGAAATATCTCCTAAACCTACACGGTTTAGGAGATATTTGCCCGAAAGACAGGCATCGCTGTCTATGGCACATGCACCGTAGACAGCGCACTGAGCGCACTGCAGTTAACGGCGATATGCCGCGAGTGGGAGTGACGTCATCGTGGCTCCGACGAATGACAGTGCCGGAGCAGCGAGACCCACTGAGAAGATGGATGCTCCGGACTACAGGGGACAGCGGTGACTTCGCTGGCTCCTGTGTCAGGTAAATGACACATAATGGACTACTATGCGATGCGATGCGATGCGATGCGATGCGATGCATAGTAGTCCATTATGCTTTACCTTTGCAGGGAATCAAAGAGGAAGTAAACTCATCAGGGCTTACTTCCTCTTTAATGCATTCTATGCATTAAGATAAAATTCCTTCTGTGTGTAGCATCCTCTCCAGCCCCTCCTAATACTTACCTGAGCCCCATCTCTGTTAAGCGATGTCCACAAGTGTCTCGGCCATCCGAGACTCTCCCTCCTGATTGGCTGAGACACAGCAGCAGTGCCAATGGCCCCCACGGCTGTCAATCAAAGTCAGTTAGTCAATCAGAAGAGAGAGGGGCGGGGCTAAATGAGAGCTACGTGTCTGAATGTCTGAATGGACACAGGGAGCTGTGACTTGGCTCGGGTGCCCCCACAGCAAGCTGGTTGCTGTGGGGGCACTTACCAGGATCCAGGCTGCTCTGTGCAAAACCAACTGCACAGAAGAGGTAAGTATGACATGTTTGTTATTTAAAAAAATAACTCACCGTGAGATGATCTCAGGTATCCCCGCAGACATCGAGTCCGCGGGACCCGCGATCGCGCTCACGAAGCTCCCGGCGGATGCGCGCGCGACCCGCCGCTTAAAGGGCAATGTCCAGGTACGTGATTCTGCCTGTATGTGCCCTGGTATATCTGCACGAGGCGGTCGGGAAGCGGTTAAGACACAAGACACCAAAATGTACAGCATACAGTGCCTTGAAAAGTATTCATACCCCTTGAAATGTTCCACGTGTGGAGAAGGATCTGGGGGTTTTGGTAGATCATAAGCGTAATAATAACATGCAATGCCAAGCTGCGGTTTCCAAAGCGAGCAAAGTCCTTTCTTGTATAAGAGAGGTATGGACTCCAGAGAGAGAGAAATCAGTTTGCCCCCCTGTACAAATCATTAGTAAGACCTCATCTGGAATATGCCGTTCAGTTTTGGGCACCAGTTCTCAAAAAGGATATCGGGGAACTGGAGAAAGTGCAGAGAAGGGCAACTAAACTGACAAGAGGCATGGAGGAACTCAGCTATGAGGAGAGATTAGAGGAACTGAATTTATTCACTCTTGATAAGAGGAGATTAAGGGGGGATTTGATCACCATGTACAAATACATAAGGGGCCCATATAGTGAACTTGGTGTTGAGTTATTCACTTTACAGTCAACAAAGACGACAAGGGGGCGCTCTTTACGTCTAGAGGAAAAGAGATTTCATCTCCAAATACGGAAAGGTTTCTTCACAGTAAGAGCTGTGAAAATGTGGAATAGACTCCCTGCAGAGGTGGTTCTGGTCAGATCAGTGGATTGCTATAAGAAAGTCCTGGATTATTTCCTAAGTGTACGTAATATAACTGGGTACTGACATTTATAGGTAAAGTTGATCCGGGAAAATCCGATTGCCTCTCGGGGGATCAGGAAGGAATTTTTTTCCCTGCTTTAGCAAATTGGATCATGCTCTGCTGGGGTTTTTTGCCTTCCTCTGGATCAACTGTGGGTATAGAATTGGGTATATGGGATTGTATGATATTATTATTTTATTTTTTATTTTTTTTTGTGGTTGAACTGGATGGACTTGTGTCTTTTTTCAACCTGACTAACTATGTAACTATGTAACATTTTGTCATGTTACAACCAAAAAACGTAAATGTATTTTATTGGAATTTTACGTGATAGACCAACACAAAGTGGCACATAATTGTGAAGTGGAAGGAAAATGATAAATGGTTTTCCATTTTTTTTTTTTTTTTTTTACAAGTAAATATGTGAAAAGTTTGTGGGGGGGGGGGCATTTGTATTCAGCCCCCTTTACTCTGATACCCCTAAATAAAATCTAGTGGAACCAATTGCCTTCAGAAGTCCCCTAATTAGTAAATAGAGTCCTCCTGTGTGTAATTTAATCTCAGTATAAATACAGCTGTTCTGTGAAGCCCGCAGAGGTTTGTTAGAGAACCTTAGTGAACAAACAGCATCATGAAGGCCAAGGAACACACCAGACAGGTCAGGGATGAAGTTGTGGAGAAGTATAAAGCAGGGTCAGGTTATAAAGAAATCTCCCAAGCTTTGAAGATCTCACGGAGCTCTGTTCAATCCATTATCAGAAAATGGAAAGAGTATGCTACAACTGCAAACCTACCAAGACATGGCCGTCCACCTAAACTGACCGGGCCGGGCAAGGAGAACATTCATCAGAGAAGCAGCCAAGAGGTCCATGGTAACTCTGGAGGAGCTGCAGAGATCCACAGCTCAGGGGGGAGAATCTGTCCACAGGACAACTATTAGTCGTCTCTCCACAAATCTGCCCTTTATGGAAGAGTGACAAGAAAAAAGACATTGGTGAAAGAAAGTCATAAGAAGTCCTGTTTGTAGTTTGTGAGAAGCCATGTGGGGGAGGGGGCAGCAAACATGTGGAAGAAGGTGATCTGGTCAGATGAGACCAAAATTGTTCAATTTGTGGCCTAAAAGCAATACGCTATGTGTGGCAGAAAACTAACACCGCCCATCCCCCTGAACACACCATCCCCACTGTGAGACATGGTGGTGGCAGCATCATGTGGTGGGGATGGTTTTCTTCAGCGGGGACAGGGAAGCTGGTCAGAGTTGATGGGAAGATAGATGGAGACAAATACAGGACAATCGTAGAAGTAAACCTGTAATGCCGCGTACACACGAGCGGAATGTCCGACAGAAAAAGTCTGATGGAAGCTTTTCATCGTATATTCCGATCGTGTGTGGGCCTCAACTGACTTTTTTTTCCCCCGAAAACGGGCCTAGAAATAGAACATGTTCTAAATATTTCCGACTGAACCAATTCCTATCGGGACCAAAAACGATGCTCTGAAGCAAGTACGAGACGGAAGCTATTGGCTACTGGCTATTGAACTTCCTTTTTCCAGTCCCGTCATACGTGTTGTACGTCACCGCGTTCTTGACGATCGGACTTGTGTACGCAGGACAGTTTCAGCGGAATTCCATTGGAACTCTGTTGTTAAAACCTTCAGAGTTTATTCCGACGGGAAAACCGGCCGCGTGTACAGCGCATTAGAGTGTGCAAAAAACTTGAGACCGGGGCGGAGGTTCACCTTCCAGCAGGACAACGACCCGAAACATCCAGCCAGAGCTACAATGGAATGGTTTACATCAAAGCATATTCATGTGTTAGAATGGCCCAGTCACAGTCCAGACCTAAATCCCATTGAGAATGTGTGGCAAGACTTGAAAATTGCTGATCACAGACGCTCTCCATCCAATCTGACAGAGCTTGAGATATTTTGCAAAGAAAAATGGGCAAAAATGTCCCTCTTTAGATGTGCAAAGCTGGTAGAGACACCCCCAACAAGACTTGCAGCTGTAATTGCAGTGAAGGCGGTTCTACAAAGTGTTGACTGAATACAAATGCCCCCCTTTATCATTGACCTGTCTGGTGTGTTCCTTGGCCTTCATGATGCTGTTTGTTCACTAAGGTTCTCTAACAAACCTCTTAGGGCTTCACAGAATAGCTGTATTTACACTGAGATTAAATGACACACAGGTGGACTCTATTTACTAATTAGGTGACTTCTGAAGGCAATTGGTCCCCCCCCCCCCCCCCCCACACACACACACACACTTTTCACATATTTATTTGTAACAAATGTTGAAAAGCATTTATCATTTTCCTTCCACTTCACAATTATGTGCCACTTTGTGTTGGTCTATCACATAAAATCTCGATTAAATACATTTACGTTATTTTCTAGAGGTTACAGCACATGACTTCTGCTTGTTGATTGGTTTCTAGAGATTACTGTGCGTCAATACTGCTCTCTGCTTGGTTGCTAGAGGTTACTGGACATCTATACCACCCACACAGCACGGGACTTAAACTTCAAGGGATAAGGGAATTTTAACTGGGATAGTTGGCAAGTATGAGGCAGCTGCTTTGGGCCCCACAATAATGATAGGGCCCAGGGCAGCTGCCCCTTTTGCCCTGCCTTAAAAACGGTCCTGCATGCTACTGCAACTCATAAATGTGAATGAGCCTTTAGATCAGCCATTCTCAACCAGGGTTCCGTGGAACCCTAGGGTTCCTCCAGAGGTGGCTAGGGGTTCCCTGAGCTGTGGCTGATTTACCTGCTGTTTTGATGGTAGGCATGTACTGGCCATTGGGACTACCGGGAGTTTCCCGGTGGGCCGATGGCTCAGTGGGCCACTCTGATGTAAGGGGGCTGGTGATGGGACACTCTGATGTAAGGGGGCTGCTGATGGGACACTCTGATGTAAGGGGGTTCTGATGGGACACTCTGATGTAAGGAGGCTGTTGATGGGACACTCTGATGTAAGGGGGCTGCTGATGGGACACTCTGATGTAAGTGGGCTGCTGATGGGACACTCTGATGTAAGGGGGTGCTGATGGGACACTTTGATGTAAGGAGGCTGCTGATGGAACACTCTGATGTAAGGGGATGCTGATGGGACACTCTGATGTAAGGGGCTGCTGATGGGACACTCTGATGTAAGGGGGCTGTTGATGGGACACTCTGATGTAAGGGGGTGCTGATGGGACACTCTGATGTAAGGGGGCTGGTGATGGGACACTCTGATGTAAGGGGGTGCTGATGGGACACTCTGATGTAAGGGGGCTGGTGATGGGACACTCTGATGTAAGGGAGCTGCTGATGGGACACTCTGATGTAAGGGAGCTGGTGATGGGACACTCTGATGTAAGGGGGCTGTTGATGGGACACTCTGATGTAAGGGGGTGCTGATGGGACACTCTGATGTAAGGGGGCTGGTGATGGGACACTCTGATGTAAGGGGGCTGGTAATGGGACACTCTGATGTATGGGGGCTGCTCATGGGACACTCCGATGTAAGGGGGTGCTGATGGGACACTCTGATGTAAGGGGGCTGCTCATGGGACACTCTGATGTAAGGGGTGCTGATGGGACACTCTGACTAAGGGGGTGCTCATGGGACACTCTGACATAAGGGGGTGCTCATGGGACACTCTGACTTAAGGGGGATGCTCATGGGACACTCTGATGTAAGGGGGCTGGTGGTGGGACACTCTGATGTAAGGGAGTGCTGATGGGACACTCAAAATGTAAGTGGGCCGGTCTGGATGAAGTCCAGGGCCAAATTTCTGTCCCAGTCCAGCCCTGTTTGATGGTGCCTACATAGTTCTGAGCCAATGTCATTTGGAGATGCCAGTGGTATGACACCAATGATCTTTATAGCTCTTTGTAAGGGGGGCATTTTTACCACCACTGTAAAAAAGGGGCATTCTTCTCAACGACCACCAAAGTAAGGGGCATTCTTCCCACTGACCCCCCCCCCCCCCCCAATAAATGGGTTTTATCAGGGGTTCCCCCAATAACTGGAAATTATTTTAAGGGTTCCCCTGGGGTAAAAAGGTTGAGAAAGGCTGCTTTAGATCTACTGACATACTGTATGTACCCGGGAATGTCCTTTGCTTTCAGGTTTCGAGCTGAGTGCCGCTGTGCAAGCAAAGACCAAAGGTATCTGGATGTGGTGTGTCCCTCATCCCACCATGAAAGACCACGCCTTGGTCCTGCTGGACACAGAAGGTCTGGGGAATGTCCGTAAAGTAAGTCTTGATTAAATTCTTGCAACAGATTTATTTGCTTATTTATTACAGGCACTTGTATAGCACCAACAATTTAAGCCGCGTTTTACACGTATAAAACACTCACATCAGTCTCTGCCCTCAAGGAACTTAAAAAGCGAAGGTCCCTAACTCACATTCATACATTTATTTTACATTCGTGTTTTAATAAATATACGACCAGTGCAACCCAGATATCCCCCCCCCCCCCACTTAGTCTGTTACAGCCCCTTCATACTCCCTTCCCACCTTTTACCCTGAAGACCATGGAGTATAATGGTAAATACAATATATAAAGTGCAGCACTAAATAATACTGTATAAATGTGTGAATCCAAATATACGTGACAAAAACAAAGAAGGAGGAAAAAAAATATATATCTTCCCCCCTGCAACATTATATATGCAATGCGGACGAAACGTGTCGGGAAGACTCCACTACTGCTCAGTTTTTATTGATAAGCACTTGAATGACTTTTTAAATGTGAGTTCATTACTTTATTTTAAATACATTTTATTCTAAACGGTATTATGCTATTTTGGCCATATCCTTCTATTCCATGATGATTTCGGTTGCTGTCATATATTTCTTCTCAATGATCATGACCATATGTGTCCAAGAATTGGAGGAAGGCTATCCTCAAGGTGTGACTCATTGATCAGCGATTTGAAAGTCAGTGCCCCAAATTGGAGCAATAAGCACTTGTGACCCCCCTTGAATATATGTTCAATTGG
This sequence comes from Lithobates pipiens, assembly GCF_037356315.1. Taxonomy (NCBI): domain Eukaryota; kingdom Metazoa; phylum Chordata; class Amphibia; order Anura; family Ranidae; genus Lithobates; species Lithobates pipiens. Next base: position 14,847,605 of record NW_027507784.1, on the reverse strand, counting down.
GTCAACATTTTCTGGTAAGCCTACATCTTTTAAGGTGGTGGTATCGGCACTTGGGTGAAGCCTCTGGAAGAAGCACTTTTGGATGGTTCTTTAGATTTTTTTACCTCATATTTGGGACTTTACTTTATACACTATTGATTTTTTTTCATTGATTTTTCACTTAATTTACTCACTTTGTTATGTATCATGTAAATTGTGTGCACCTGTTCAGTTGCATATAATGTTGTAGGGGGGGGGGACATATATATTTTTTTCCCTCCTTCTTTGGTTTTGTCACGTATATTTGGATTCACACATTTATACAGTATTATTTAGTGCTGCACTTTATATATTGTATTTACCATATTTATGCTAAAGATATCCATGTTTTAGTGTGTTAGCTGCTAATTTGGGACAGCGCAGTGTCACATTGGCTTTATAGGTTTTTCATGGAGTATAATGGCCATAACAGCCTTAATTAACCAAATGACGTAAAAAACTCCAAATTAACTTTAATATAAAACAATTTAATTACAACCATAAAGAAACAACATGTTTCAACCCCAATTTATTGGTCGGTGATGGAGCTACCTCCTCTTTCACCAAATATATCACCCAGGGGCGTAACTATAGGGGGTGCAGCAGTCGCGACCGCAACCGGGCCCTGTGATGCAGGGGGCCCATGCAGCCCCCTATACATATGGCCGGCAGCAGCATAGGCAGCTAGGGGTACCAGTGCACCATGCACACGGGTGGCTGGAGGTGGAGGGTGACTAGAAGAGCTCCATGCTCTAATATCGCACTCACTGCTCTTTAGTTGTGCATTCCCCGCATGACCTGTGTCCTCGGCCGGCTCCTCAGAGTACCCCTCTCCTGCTCCAGGCATTGCCGCTCAGTCCGATGTCTGATCTCCCCAGGCAGAGTCCCACCCCCCGAGTCCGGCCCACACTGCACTGCATACTTCTCCCAGGTAAACAAACTTTAAGCACACAGATGCAGTGCAGCCCTATGAGAGCTCCCCGGAGGACACTGCAGGCTTGTCTGCCAGCCCCCCTGCTCCCCGTCATACACAGATGATGAAAGGTCTTTCTGGGAGATATGCTGATTGCTCGTCCAGCACACTGGATGGAGACCAGGCCAACATGGATGAGTGCGCGCCCTACAGCTTGGCCATGGTGAATGAGAGGACCCCATCCCCCACATACCATTACATACCCCCTCCATCTCCCCCTGGGAACAGGGACCCCTTCTCACGTGGGGACAGGGACCCCCACCTCCCCTGGGGACAGGGACCCCTTCTCATCTGGGGGCAGTAACTTCATCTGCCCTGGAGAAAAGGACCTCATCTCCTCTGGGGACGGGGCCCCATCCTGCCTAGGGACAGTGCCCCAATGGGGCACCTAAAAGTAAAAAAAAATACTGATACCAGTGGTGGAACTACAGGGCTCACAAAGGTCATACCTGTGACCACGCCCTGGAGTTCCACCGCCAGACTCAGAGGGAAGGGCCCTGGCTGGGGTTCAGGGGGGCCCTTCATGGTTTCTTGCATCGGGGCCCTGAAGGTTCTAGTTACGCCACTGATATCACCAGTACACCGCAGGACCTTTACCAACCATCATAGGCCTCCAGCCGTGCCGCTCGGAGACAACTCCTTTTCCTGCAGTGCAACCAAACCAGTATTCATAAACCATTTGATGAATACACCGGAGGGGCCATACTACTGATGAGCCCCCACCCCTTTTACCACCTCTGTTACTGCTACCATCACTGACCAACAAACCAAACACCGCCAACCCCCCCCCCCCCCCCCCCAGCTGTCATGACAACCCTTTTCATACGAACCTGTAATGGCAAAATATAAAATTAACCACCAACAACATAAGGGAGGGTGGGTGGGAAAACCTCCTCCTCACTGTCCCTTCTTCTTCCGGCTGGCTCCTGCTCAGCCCCCCCCCTTATATATGGCTGCTCCTCCCACCCCCTTAGCTCTGCCTACCCTCTCCTGTGGGCGTAACTGGGCACCCTGTCATGCCCAGCCCTGCGCTACCACTCCCCTTTCGTTCCATTATCGCTCCGGTCCTCCCTGTACAACAGTGCAATTCCCTGAATATTAGGGATAACTGAGACTGGGAGAGGAAGGGCCAGGGGCGGACTGACCATTGGGCCACTCGGGCGCTGCCCAAGGGCCCCATGCCACTAGGGGGCCCCATCAGGGTTGCCAGCCTCAGTAAAACCAGGGACAGTATGTAAAAATCTGTGTTTTTTTTTTTTAATCTGTCTCAGAACTGTCCCTTACCGACATCCTTTTGGTCTAAAAATCCAGAGATTATAGCTGCCCCACCTCTCCAGTACCTTCTCAGCCAATAGAAACATGTCTGTGTATATTGTGTGATTGTATACTGTGTGTGTGTGTGTTTGTGTCTACTGTGTGGTCCCATAATCTCTGATTGCCTGGGGGCCCCATAATCTCCTATTGCCCAGGGGCCCCATGAGTTGTCAGTCCGCCCCTGGGAAGGGCTATCAATGCAAGTCAGTTAGGTTATGTTGCACTGTGTTGGTGGTGGCGGTTAATAATTATAGAGAAGGCACCAAAATATTTAAACTAATAAACATCAGAATTGGATTTCCCTGTTATCTATATTATAAAAAGTAGTATGTCCCAAAGGTTGAGAAGAGCGTCAAGTCCCTATGAAGAGAAGAAGCCTTGCTGCTTTCAGGTCCAATTGCCAAAACCCTCTCATTGTGCAAGTTCTAGTTTTTCATACTGTATATCTGTGATCAACCTCAACACTTGAGTAGTGAACTTCAAGTAACCTGAGGACATTGTTGTTTTACAGGGAGATAGAAAAAATGACCTGAAGATTTTTTGTCTGTCTGTCTTGCTAAGCAGTGTCTTGGTCTACAACAGCCGAGGAACCATTGATGAAGATGCAGTTGAGAAGCTCCGGTATCCTTTGCATTCCAGTGCCATTTAATGGCAGCAACATCGGAAGGTAGATAATCTGAGGCAGAGGCTGATTGGACTTTGTGTCCCAAAATTTGACAACTTGTAAAATCAAAATGTGATAGCTATCAGTCTGTACATGATACACTATATACACAGTACCCGCACACTTTTGTAAATATTGCATTATATCTTTTCATGCGACAACACCGAGGAAATTAAACTTTCCTACAATGTAAAGTAGTGAGTATAACAGTGTAAATTTGTTGTCCCCTCAAAATAACTCAACACACAGCCATTAATGTCTAAACCGCTGGCAACAAAAGTGAGTACACCCCTAAGTGAAAATGTCCAAATTGGGCCCAATTAGCCATTTTCCCTCCCTGGTGTCAACTGACTCGTTAGTGTTACAAGGTCTCAGGTATCGATGGGGAGCAGCTGTATTAAATTTGGTTTTATCGCTCTCACTCTCTCATACTGGTAACTGTAATTTCAACATGGCACCTCATGGCAAAGAACTCTCTTAGGATCTGAAAAAAAAAATTGTTGCTCTACATAAAGATGGCCTAGGCTAAAAGAAGATTGCCAACACCCTAAAAACTGAGCTGCAGAACGGTGGCCAAGGCCCTACAAAAGTTTAACAGGACAGGTTCCACTCAGAACAGGCCTCGCCATGGTTGACCAAAGCAGTTGAGGTCACATGCTCAGCATCATATCCAGAGATTGTCTTTGGGAAATAGACGTATGAGTGCTGCCAGCATTGCTGTAGAGGTTGAAGGGGTGGGGGGTCAGCCTGTCAGTGCTCAGACCATACGCCACACACTGCATCATATTGGTCTGCATGGCTTTCCTCCCAGAAGGAAGTCTATTCTAAAGATGATGCACAGTTTGCTGAAGACAAGTAGACTAAGGAGATGGATTACTGGAACCATGTCCTGTGGTCTGATGAGACCAAGATAAACTTATTTGGTTCAGATGGTGTCAAGCGTGTGTGGCAGCAACCAGAGGAGGACAAAGACAAGTGTGTCTTGTCTACAGTCAAGCATGCAAGGATGGTGCTGGGAGTGTCATGGTTTGGGGCTGCATGAGTGTTGCCGGCACTGGGGAGCTACAGATCATTGAGGGAACCATGAATGCCAACATGTACTGTGACATACTGAAGCAGAGCATGATCATTCAGATCATTCCAACATAATAACAACCCCAAACACACCTCAAAGATGACCACTGCCTTGCTAAAGAAGCTGAGGGTAAAGGTGATGAACTGGCCAAGCATGTCTCCAGACCTAAACCCTATTGATCATCTGTGGGACATCCTCAAATGGAAGGTGGAGGAGTGCAAGGTCTCTAACACCCACCAGCTCTGTGATGTCATCATGGAGGAGTGGAAGAGGACTCCAGTGACAACCTGTAATGCTCTGGTGACCTCCATGCCCAAGAGGGTTAAGGCAGTGCTGGAAAATAATGGTGACCACACAAAATATTGACACTTTGGGCCAATTCGGACATTTTCACTTAGGGGTGTACTCACTTTTTTGTTGCCAGCGGTTTAGACATTAATGGCTGTGTGTTGAGTTAATTTGAGAGGACAGGAAATTAACACTGTTATACAAGCTGTACACTCACTACTTTACATTGTAGATAAGTGTCATTTCTTCAGTGTTGTCACATGAAAAGATAGAAGGGGTGTACTCACTGTAGCACTAACCCCCGAAGGATCTGCTGGTTATTTTTGGGCTTACAGTTACCTTTTGTTCTTCTTGTGACACGTTTAGGGAATGTCCCGTGGTAGATGGCCCAGTAAATTGAGACTGACAATAGATCCAGTTGAATGGATTTTATTTGCAAACGTCCACCAACAGTCTGTCACGTACCTGGTTGGAGAGCCCAAATGAGCAGGGAGTGGCGCCTCGTAAGCCTCCGGCTCGAGAGCCCCTGGAGGTGGAGACAGGGATTCAAGAGTCCGGAGGGCACAAGTGCCAAGCTGGGTTGCAGCAACGGAGATCACCACCAGCTGGTGCAGGAGGTCAGGCAGAGGATGAAAGGTAGCAGACAACAGGCACTGCGGGGACAGGTAGCTGACTGGAACGGTAGGTGCAACTGGCGCTGGAAGCCGGGCAGGAACAGCAGGAACGGCAGGCACAGGTAGTCAGGCAGGAACCACAGGAGAAGCTGGTGTTGATATTCAGGTGGGTAAGCAGGCGTGGTCAGAGACGAGCCGGGTCGGTAACTATCGGGCAGCAGAGGTACACAGCAGAAGGCAGAAGCGTGGTCAATCAGGCAGAGAGTCGGAGGCAGGCGGCAAACAAACAAGGTCAAGGAACAGGCCGGGTACAGTATCAGGAACAAACAGGAACTGGTAGCAGAAGTCACAGGAACGCTGTAGACAGGACAGCACGGGAGAACAGGAGCTGATTCCTTTAATAGCTTGTTGGGCGCCAAGAACGGTCGCACGGTACGTTTGCGTGCCCCCGCGGGTAACCGTGCTCCCGATTGTGACCCCGCGTACCCGCGTACGCCCGCTCGTGTCAACGCGCACCCGCGTGCGCCTGTTAGGGGCTACGTGCACTCGCGTGCGTTCGTTTGCGCCAACCTGCGTCCGAGGACACCGACGATCCACTTGTACAGGAAACCTGCGGGTAAGTCTCCTATGTACGGTCGGGATGGTGGGACGATCGCGACACAGTCTTTCAACTTGGGATCAGAGGGTTGGAAAGGAAAGTTCAGGTTCTCTCAATATCAAAGTCTATAAACGTTAAGGAGCTTGCTTACTTTGACTGCATCCAGAGAATAGCCATTCACAGCTGGATGATCACTCAGGTTGGACAGTCCCTCTCTCACAAGGCCTAGCAGCCAACAAGGTGCTTACTCAGGAACAAAGCCTTTATCACCGACGTTGTAGCAGAACACGTAGGGAAACTAAGCAGAACACTTGTAGGATACCTGAATCTTTCAGCCCACTTGGCGATATCCACAAGACCGGATTCTCTTGGTTACTTCAGCCCTTCCAGGCTCCACAGCCCTTCCACTCAAAGTATACTGGGTCTCTCCCGGACCGGAGACGGCACCCATCCACCTCAGAATCCTTCCTCAGTTCCCTTGCCTTGGGCTAGCCAGCCCCGATGCATCAAAGTTGGGTGGAACCGCACCCCAGGCCATAGCCTTCCCGGGGGCTGGTCAGGAGGACCAGGACCATATACTCAGCACAGCATACTGGACCGGAACCCAGAACCACGTGACGTCTGAGTCTTAAATACCCTCTCCCAGAGGGCACAGCGGGAGGGCCACTCCCACTGACCAGACTCCGAGAGGGAATAATTCAAACGCCTAACCAGTCCATAGTTCCACGCCTGCCACCAGAGACAGTGCCCCCTTGTGGCCAGGCTGAACATCTCACAGTCCAGTCAGACTGACACAGAAGCCAAATTTAGTCAAATAGGCCCAAACCAAACTGTAGTTTGGGTAAAGCTTTAACTTTGAAAAACACATAGCGCGTGCTCTTCAGGAGCCCGCCGCTACATCACTTTTGTGAGATACTGTATATATGAATTTTTCATGTTCGCTAACCCTGCTAGAACTAAACCCAGGGCAGCTCGGCTCACCCCTAGTCCATTGTTGTGGTAGGATTAACATACAGAACCTTTGAAAAAGTAACATGACTTGTACATCCTTAACTCAAAATCAGTTTTGTGGGGGAGCTGGCTGGAATGATTAAGGTAAAATCTAAGGATAATGAGAATGATGAGGGACAGTTTTGCAGACACTTTCCTGCATTCATCTGGGCAGTCAGAGATTTCACCTTGATGCTGGAGTTGGATGGAAAGGAGATCACAGAAGATGAGTACCTGGAGAACGCTCTGCTACCTCAGGAATGTGAGTAATAATTGGGATACTGTTGCAGGTTGGGTATTACTGGGTATAAAAAATGGGAAAATTGACGTTCATATATTTCTCAAATCACCTTTGTTTGATAAATAGTTGTGTTGTCAAGTTAAGATTTTGTATTCTTGCATGTAAACATCATAAATATGACATACCAATGAACATAATACAACATGCAGTATTACAAATGATAACCTCAAAGCTGACAGCCAAAAAATGACAGAAGAAAAGTAAAATTGCATATGGTGATCTGAGAAAAAATACCATTGCAATTCAACCCTCAACTAGCAGAATTCTTGCAATAGATTGACAGGCCCCCCTACCAGGTGGACGCCCACCAGAGAGGGAAGGACCTACAAATGGGCTCCCCCATAGCAACAGAAAAAGTGTGAGATTCAATGTCATCGCCCTTAGTAGGCTTGACTCGATTATAAGCTAAAGCAGCAGTAACATTGCATGTGTATGAAGAAAGTAAACAGATAAAATACAAGTGTTACTCACGGGAACACATAAGTAATTAAGATATCAAGTATACTAGAGGAACCCAAAGAAAATCCACAGTTGGAAGAGATATTGGCTGAGCATCAATTATATTTTATCCAGGGCTTTTTATTTCAGAGAATAGGTGCAGGAACTCCCCATTTCTGAGTTACCCTTCATTTCTGCTCCCAACCTACCTCTGAGCATTGTCCCTTGGTGCCACCTCCTACCCACCTCCCAGTGCCAACCCTCTTAGAGAATACAGAACCAAGTAGCATCTTGTGCTACTAAGTGACTTGCATGGAATTTGTTAACAATAACAAGAAAAACTGTGAAATAGAGTGCAGTAAGAAACAATAGACCCTACCCTAACAACAGCAGACCCCTCAGCAACGATAGACCTCACCCCAGCCTCAATAGATTGCCCACACAACAATAGACTCCCCCCCCAGCAACAATGAACCACCAGCAACAACATACCACCCCCGCAACAATAGATCCCCAGCAGCCGGCATCAATAGACCCTCCAAGAGCCAGTACCAATAAACCTACCCAGCAACAATAGACCTCCATACAATAATAAATTCCCAAGCAGCCAGCATCAATAGACCCTCCAGCACACCCCAGAACTCCTTGCCATTACATACATTCATTACTGGAGGTGCCAGAACTGCACTCCCCCGCATTCCCCCTGAAAAAAAGCCCTGATTTTGTCACCTATGGAAGTTTCAGTTTGCCAAAAGAATTTGTGAGGTTTGCCTTAGCATACCAGTCCATGTACTGGAAAGTGGACACAAGAATGGACATTTCAAAGAGTACTCCAAGTACAACTTCATTCTAGTAAAGAAGAGCTTAGTTGGACCAAAGTTTTCTATGGTTGCATCCATTCTTTCTGTATATATTAGTACTTTTAGATCTTTCTTTACAGCAGCAACTGGTGGAGCAACAGAAACCGTCAAAGCTTTGAGGATTGCTCTATGAGCTCTCAGAAGACAAATTTGAACTCATTGAGCAGACTCATTGGCTGACTGAGAGGATTTGGGGAGATGAGGGGAGTACCTTTACCATAGTTGAAGAGACATAGTAGTGGCTCCTTGGGGAAGATATGTTGGTCACCCAATAGATATAATTAAAAATGTGATCCCAGAAAATGGAGACAACAGAGTTATCAGGGTAGATTCCAAAAGCAGTAGACCATGTTCGGACATGATAAGCCACACTAAGGCCAAAAGGACAAGTGAGGGTTTACTTTATTGATGAGAAAAGGAATGAATGACCAGTACAAAAGATTAAATTGGGCCTCCATCCATACCCCACTGATATTTAGCTGATGAACTTTGAGGTAGCCTTCAACAAGCTTGTCGACCAAAGGATCATCCAGAAAGTCCTTGCCCCAAGGGATATCCTGATAGAGATCATAAAGTTATTATTTAACAAATGGTAAATCTTGAAGACAGAATAAGAGCTTTTTGTTAATTCAGCCTACTATGGAAAGCTTGAAATAATAAATTTTATCTGAGTAACAGGACTTTAGATAGTTCACAAGTTGGTGGTGGTAGAATGGGTGGTGAGGACGGAGGTGGAACTGCTGTGCTCTGCATACAATTTCAGCTTGTAAGTCACTACTGTATATGGAATAAAGACATTGCAGAAATAAGAACTTTTACAATCCAAGACATAAAATCTTTGTAATTAACACATTGGAGAAACATTGGGTTGGCATGTATAGGAAGATGCCATGAAATAACGGGGATAGACCCAACTTCTTCCTTGTCGCTCTCCAGGCTACATACTCTGTCACCTATTATCAAGTTATGTTATAACTCCCTCGGTACCACATTGAGACATTTGGTGTCTGAGGTTCAAAAGATATCATGTGCTCTTCTTTTTTTTTTTTCCCCCTTTTTTTTCCTGTATATCTGATGATTAAATAAATATATTTGAAATATAGATATTTTTTAATTTCTATAATTTTCAAACAGAATAAATAACTCAACATTTTTGGTTGTGTTTTTCTTACCAAATAATAAATGTAGCAGAATATATTTTGCTCTAAATTTATGAGGAAAGATTATTTATTTGCAAAGTTTTTAATTAAAAACTAAGGGAAACCATTTTAATTGAAAAATGATAAACTAAAACCTTGACCCCTAGACAAGAAGGGGGGTTTAACATGCCATTCTTCAAGTGGTTCAAGGAAATCCTCCAATCGGCTACATGTTCCTATGACAAGATGGGAATTCTGTTCATTTTAGAGAAATGTAAAAATGTCCCTTTATGATGCCATTGCTTTTTATGACTGACATTCTTTGCCTTTTCATTATTTAATTCTTTCAAGGGGAGAGTACAGAGGGAACTTCAAATCTACAAGAGCACAATCGCTGTCGGGACGCCATCCGGATGTATTTCGGCACCCGCAACTGTTTTGTGTTTGACCTTCCCTCTGGAGATAAAAAGGTTCTTCAGAAGATGGACACGGCGAAAGATGAAGAGCTCACTCCTAGCTTTGTGGATCAGTGTCAGAAATTCTGTGAATACATTTACAAAAATTCCAAAGTTAAACTCTTGGATGACATCAAACCCGTGTCTGGGGAAAGTAAGTGCATCTGCCATAAGAGAGTAGAGATGGAGGAAGAAAACATGGAGAAAGAGTGGGAGAAGAAGAGGAGAAACAGGGCGACAAGGAGGGCGAAAAAGGAAATAGAGAAGGGAAGAGAGGGAAAAGTACGGTATATATAGAGAAGAGTAAAGGAAGAGTGATACATGAATTGAGGCAGGGAGGAAAAGAGATTGATAGAGCTGGAGAGAGGGAAAGGAAAAAGGTGGTGGTGTTGGGGGGGGAGGGTCGTAATGGAAGGAGAAGAAGAAGGAAAGAGAAAATGAGGGGAGAGAAGGAAAAGAGATACAGCAAGGAGTGTGAGATAGAGAGTGAGGGGGGAGAAGGAAGGAGAACAAAGAGCTGGGGAAAGAGAGAAGGAGAGAGAGTGGTTGAGGGATAAGGGAAGAGTGGGGAGGAGTTGTATAGAGGAAAAGAAAAGAGGGAAAGACAACAATAAATTCAGCAGACAGGGAATAGGAGATACATGGAAGGAAAGAGAAGGCTGCAACAAGATGGAGAGGAGAAGACAACGAAAGAAAAAAAGTAGAGAAGGAAAGATGGAGAGCGAGGGAATGGGGAGAAATGGAAAAGCATGTAAGCAAGGAGAGGTATGGAGGGAAGGGTGTGGGAGATGGAAATGAAGGGAAGGAAGGAGGGACAGATAGAGGGGGATAGAGGGAATGAGGGGAAGCCATGGAGGGGAAGGAAAGGAGAAAGTGAGGTGAAGGGAGAAAGAGATGGAAGGGAAAGGAGGGAGAGATGAGGGAGAAGGGATAGAGAGATGGATGGGAAGGGAGGGACAGATAGAGGGGAAGGGAGGAAGAGAGGAAGGGGAAGGGAGGATGACCTAGAGGAAAATGGAGAGAAGGAGGGGGTGGAGGAATAGATAAAGGTGAAGGACAGGAGAGATGGAGGGGAATGGAGGGATGGAGGCAAAGGGAAGGACAGAAGAGATGGAGGGGAAGGAAAGGAGAAATGGAGGGTAATGAAGGAAAGGAATGTGAAGAAAGGAGAGATGAAGGGGAATGGGGAAAGGGATGAGGGGGCAGTAATGTAGAGATGAAGAGAGGAAGAGGAGAAGGGAGGGAGAGATGGAGGGAAGGAGGTGAAGAGAGAAGAGATGGAAGGAAATGAAGGGAGAGGTGGAGGGAAAGGAAGGGAGACATGGAGATGGAGGGAGAGAGGGGATGAAAGGGTAGGATAGATGAAAGTGAAGGGAGGGAAAGATGGAAGGGAATGGTGGAAGGGATGAGGGGTGAGGGGGGAGAGATGGAGGTGAAACAAGGAGGAGAAGAAGGGGAAGGGGGGAGAAAGATGGAGGAGACAGAAGGGAGAGATGAAGGGAAGGAGGTGAACAAAGAAAGAGATAGAGGGGAATGGGTGGAGAGATGGAGGGGAAGGAAGGAAGATATGGAGGGGAAAAGGGAGAGATGGGAGAAAAGGGTGGGAGAGATGGAGGTAAAGGGAGGGAAAGATGAAGGGGAATAATAATAGTAATCATCATCATCATCATCATCATCATACAGAGAGAGAGAGAGATGGAGAGAAGGGAGAAATAGAAGGAAGGATGTGGAGGGATGAAGAGCTGGAGTGGAAGGGAGGGGGAGAAGGAGGTGAAGGGAGGGGGACACAATAGACACACCGAAGTGGCAATGACACTGTCAGCACAACAGCTAGACACTCCCAGCCAAAACCCTGGAATCTCTGAGCAGTACCAAAAGATGGGTTTCAGCCACCTCTCTGATGTCAGGTCTGCCCTCCTCTGGTTGCAGTGTGAAAGCTGATACCTGACATGGATATCCCCAGAGGCTGCCGGTGCAGAGTACACATCATTCTCGCCTAGCCTAGGCCTAGATTTTCAGATTGTGGTGGCGGGGGGGGGGGGGGCTTGCAATGGTGCAACTCAATTTTTTTAATGAGCATGCTCTTAAACTATATATTTGTATATTTTAGGGCATTTATTAAAAATACTTTTTAGCATGTAAGCATTAGTCAACTGTTGATGATAGATTTCTTTTTTGCAGCATTATATGAGGGTTGCGCCACTAAGGACTGATATTTTTGATATCATATTGGTCAAGATTTACACAACGTAATCTCCACCAGTCTTCTTTGGGTGTAATACTTAAGCACCTTTATTGTCTTTTACATATATCCTATGTATAGTACTGGGGCAACTAGTGTATAAGTACACAGAAGACATCGCTTCTTCCAGTGTTGTGTGTATGGAGGACACGGTGAGGAGTGTATCGGAGATGAAGAACAAAAAGGCTGTCCGGGAGGCAACTGAACACTATGAGAAGATGATGAGAAAAAGAGGAAAATTTCCCACAGAGACGCTCGAGGAGTTTATAGAGCTGAGCGCTCAGTGTGAGGAAGAAGCTACTCAAATGTTCATGAACAATTCCTTCAATGACTCGGAACTTAGTTACCATAGACAGTTTATGGTAAGCATGCCTCCTCTTTATAGTCATTTATATATATATATATATATATATATATATATATACATATATAAAAGTATTGGAACACCTGCCTTTAACGCATATAAACTCTAATGGCATCCCAGTTGTGACGGACCCCCGAACTCAAGAAGAGTCTGTCCACTACATATGATTCCTCTGTCCGGTACCAGCACGATCCAAGGTCCCTTAGCCCACCCAGTCTCTTGTCGGGACAGCAGTGTAGGGTTGAAAAACATCAGATTCAAATACATGTACAGAGAGGCAACACTCAGGGGACATCCCCCTCCCTTTGACTCAGGGTGGGGTAAACTGTCCAATCAGCAATAAGGGACACACAGGTATTCAAACATTTCAAAAATAGGTCCCCTTATCAGCAGGGAGGCTGTTGGAGAAATTGACCCCGATCCCCCCCCCCGCCCCTGGTCTTCTTGCAAGATACACATAATACAATCAGTAAAGCGGAGACGAGCGTGTTAACAATGGTGGCCGATAATAGTTCCACAAGCCTGGCTGGGAGAAGTGTGACTGCCTGGTAACTTAGGAACATGGGACAGCAGTCACACTTCAAACAACCTAGTAAAAAGACTACAACAGTTTATGAGATCAAGCTCATACAATAGTCCAGCCGTTGGAAAAGTGAAATGTATCTTCATCTTGAGATATATTGTTCAGGAATATTGCTGTCCAAAGCTAAAAAGCCCCTTCATTCCTTCAGCACAAACCACGCATACAGAATCCAGGACAACAGTGTCAAAAGGAAATGCAGGGTCCGCTGTGGTTGTACGGTGAGTTGGGTTAGGCAGCCCCAACTGGGGTTCTCGGTCACCCTGTGCCCCTAATAGAGACAGGGTAATTTACACTTAGGAGAGGCTGGACAAGGAGCTTCCAGTGCTCTCCAAAGTAAGCTGGGTTCCACCAGCCCCCCGCCCAAAGTGACTCCTGTCACACCAGTCTTAGCCCTTGTACACACGGTCAGAGATTCCGACAACCAAATCCGTCGGATTTTGTCCGAAACTGTTGTATACACACGGTCGAACGAAGTTGTCGGAAAATCCGATCGTTCAGAACGTGATGACGTTATTTCGTTACGACGGGACTACGTTCAGGCTAGTAGCCAATAGCTTTGGTCTAGGAATTTGATCTGAGCATGCCTGGCACTTTGTCCGATCGGAATTCTCTACACATGATCGGAGTATGTCCGATCGGAGCATTTTGTCGGAAAATATTTCCGGCAAGTTGGAAAATTTGGTCCGACGGATATTTTGACGGAAACAGTCCGATGCAGAACACACACAGTCGGAATATCCGACAAAACGCTCCAATCGGACACATTCCGTTGGAATCTCCGATCGTGTGTACAAGGGCTTAGTCCGTAGGGTTCAATATCGAGTTGGCTCCGCCCTTTGCAGCTATAACAGCCTCAACTCTTCTGGAAAGGCCGTCCACAAGGTTTAGGAGTGTGTCTATGGGAATGTTTGACCATTCTTCCAGAAGCACATTTACGATGAATTAGAGCGGAGACTGCGGGCCAGGCCTTATCGTCCATCATCATGAATGTTTGACCATTCTTCCAGAAGTGCATTAATGAGGTCAGGCACTGATGGTGGACAAGAAGGCCTGGCTCGTAGTCTCTGCTCTAATTCATCACAAAGGTGTTCTATCAGGTTGAAGTCAGAAATCTGTACAGACCGGTCAAGTTCCTCCACCTCAAACTTTCTCATCCATATCTTTATGGACCTTGCTTTGTGTACTGGTCTAAATAATTTGGTGGACGGGGGGATTATGGTGTGGGGTTGCTTTTCAGGGGTTCGGCTTGGCCCCTTCCAGTTCCAGTGAAAAGAACTCTTAAGACGTTAGCATACACCAAGACATTTTGGACAATTTCATGCTCCCAACTTTGTGGGAACAGTTTGGGGACGGCCCCTTCCTGTTCCAACATGACTGTGCACCGGTGCACAAAGCAAGGTCCATAAAGAGATGGATGACGAGTTTGGGGTAGAGGAACTTGATTGGCCTGCACAGAGTTCTGAAATCAACCCAATAGAACTTGGTGACTATTTTTAAACCCCTAGCTGTCCAAGGCAATTTTTTAATTTTTCTGTAAACACGTTAAATTCTGCAAAAATCATTTTTAGTGCACACAAACATAATATAATATCACGTTTTTTTGGTAAAATAAAAAAATATGGGTTCTGATGTAACGCAGGTTTCAGCCATCGCTGGACCCCGGAGAGATGATCATCCGTCGCTGGATAGCAAGAGTGGATTGCCACCACTGGAATCTTTTTTTTTTTTTTTTTTTAATAAAGGACTTTTTCAAAAGTGTGTTTGTCTTTTTTAACATTCTTTTACACTTTGTGAAATGGTAGGGGTACTTACCATTTCAAACAGTGGGGGGGCCCCACCGCAAACCCCCACAACCACTGGCCAGGGTTGTGGGGATGAGGCCCTTGTCCTCATCAACATGAGGACAAGGTGCTTTGAGGGGTCTGTGACCCCCAAAGCATCCCCCCAATGTTGAGGGCATGTGGCCTGGTACGGTTCAGGAGGGAGGGGCCACTCTCTCATCCCCCCCTCTTTTCCTGCAGCCTGCCAGGTTGCGTGCTTGGATAAAGGGTATGGATTTTTAGGGGGAACTCCATGCCAGTTTTAAAAAAAATTGGGGTGGAGTTCCCCTTAAAATCCATACCAGACCTGAAGGGTCTGGTATGGATATTTAGGGGGAATCCCACGTCATTTTTTTTTTCATTTGACGCGGGGTTCCCCTTAATATCCATACCAGACCTGAAGGGCCTGGTAATTGAATTTGGGGGAACCCCACACTTTTCTTTTTTTTTTTTTTTATCAATGACTTTCAATGACTTCTCTGTATTATGGGAGCCGACAATTCATTGTAGCCGCGAGTGATTTTAAATGACTTTTTTTCCTGCAGAAATGACACTTTGTGCAGGGACAGTTCTAAGCAGAGGAAACATGCGCCCCTTCACAGGTATACTATACACACCCCCCAAATACGAAATTTAAAGGAATATTACACTTTTATTGTTTCACTTTAATCATTATTAAAATCACGGCCATTTTTAAAACTTTTTTTTGCATTGATCCATGTCCCCTGGGGCAGGACCCGGGTCCCCAAACAATTTTTAGGACAATAACTTGCATATTAGCCTTCAAAATTAGCACTTTAGATTTTGAACGTTCGAGTCCCATAGACTTTAATAGGGTTCTAAAGTTCACACGAAGTTTAGGTCTGTTCGCAGGTTCTGGTGTGAACCGCACAGGGGGGTGTTCGGCTCATCCATAGTCCTGCACATACAGTATATGTAAACAGCAATTGTAGCACACATGCGAGGTATCCACACAAATATCAAAATGAGAGCAATAATTCTAGGGCCATCATTCAAAATGAACCCTAAACTGATAACCTGTAAAGGCTTTTTAACCACTTTCAGCTGGCTTAAGACCAGACCAATTTTTGCGATTCGGCACTGCGTCGCTTTAACTGACAATTGCGCGGTCGTGCGACGTGGCTCCCAAACAAAATTGACGTCCTTTTTTTCTCACAAATAGAGCTTTCTTTTGGTGGTATTTGATCACCCCCTACGTTTTTTATTTTTTGCGCTATAAACAAAAATAGAGCGACAATTTTGAAAAAAACGCATTATTTTTTACTTTTTTTATAATATATATCCCCCCAAAATATATAAAAAAACATTTTTTTCCCTCAGTTTAGGCCGATACATATTTTTGGTAAAAAAAATCGCAATAAGTGATTATTGATTGGTTTGCGTAAAAGTTATAGCGTTTACAAAATAGGGGATAGTTTTATGGCATTTTTATTAATCATTTTTTTTTTTACTAGTAATGGCGGCAATCAGCGATTTTTATTGTGACTGCAACATTATAGCGGACACATCGGACATTTTTGACACATTTTTGGGACCATTGTCATTTATACAGCAATCACTGCTATACAAATGCAGTGATTCCTGTGTAAATGACACTGGCAGTGAAGGGGTTAACCAGAGGGTGGCTATGTAGGGGTTAAGTCTTCCTAGGGGCGTGTTACTAACTGTGGGGGGGCTGGGCTTTGTGTTAGTGAACGCTGATCTCTGCTCCAATCACATGGAGCAGAGATCAGCGTCACTTGTTGCTAGGCAGAACGGGGAGATGCCGTTTACAACGGCATCTCTTCGTTCAGCCGCCCCGTGAGACGATCGCGGGTACGCCCGCGGCGATCGAGTCCGCGGGAGCCGCGACCGGACTATCTGGGGTCCCAACCGGCGGCGCGCTTGTGATGACAGGGCGGAATTTAAAACTGGACGTACCTGTACGCCAATATGCCTGCCCGTGCCATTCTGCCGACGGGTCGGTAAGTGGTTAAATATTTGAAATATATTAGGCACCGTTGCTTTTTGCCATTTTACATTCCCAAGCAGGCATGTACTGGCCATCAGGACTACCGGGAGTTTCCCGGTGGGCCGATGGCTCAGTGGGCCACTCTGATGTAAGGGGGCTGCTGATGGGACACTCTGATGTAAGGGGGTGCTGATGGGACACTCTGATGTATGGGGGCTGCTGATGGGACACTCTGATGTAAGGGGCTGCTGATGGGACACTCTGATGTAAGGGGCTGCTCATTGGACACTCTGATGTATGGGGGCTGCTCATGGGACACTCTGATGTAAGGGGGTGCTGATGGGACACTCTGATGTATGGGGGCTGCTCATGGGACATTCTGATGTATGGGGGCTGCTCAAGGGACACTCTGATGTAAGGGGGCTGCCATTGGGACACTCTGATGTAAGGGGGCTGCCATTGGGACACTCTGATGTAAGGGGGCTGCCATTGGGACACTCTGATGTAAGGGGGCTGCCATTGGGACACTCTGATGTAAGGGGGCTGCTCATGGGACACTCTGATGTATGGGGGCTGCTCATGGGACACTCTGATGTAAGGGGGCTGCTCATGGGACACTCTGATGTATGGGGGCTGCTCATGGGACACTCTGATGTATGGGGGCTGCTCATGGGACACTCTGATGTAAGGGGGCTGCTCATGGGACACTCAAAATCTAAGTGGGCTGGTCTGGATGAAGTCCAGGGCCAAATTTCTGTCCCAGTCCAGCCCTGTTCCCAAGCAATTTTGAGTCTTGATATTTTTAGTGTCTTTTTTTGCTCAACACAGCCCCATATTTTTTTTTATTTTACCAAAAAAACTTGGTATTATATTATGTTTGTGTGCACTAAAAATTATTTTTGCGGAATTGAACGTGTTTACAGAAAAATTAAAAAATTGCCTTGGACAGCAAGGGGTTTAAAAATAGTCACCAAGGACATCAAGAGAAGTCTTCCAATGAGACAATTGTTTCATTGGTAAGTTCCTAAAAGAAAAAAAAATATTTGGGTTTTAAATATATAATAAAGAAGGTAAAAAATTGAGTAAAATACTGTACAACAATGTATTCTTTGGTTCCCTGAAGTGGTCATCCAGAGCCGATGTGTCCCTAGCACTGGTGATCCATTTTATTCCACTGGGAGTAGATGCTTACTGCATTTTAAAAAATCACATGACCCGCGATCCTCAAATCTCACTGTTTTACTCCCAATCAGCGGAATACAAAAGAGAAAAAGAGAGAATTTTCTAAGAGGAATGAAGTCGCATCTCACAATTACTGTGATCAGCTCATCAGAAAACATTCTAGAGAGCTTGAGGAAGCCTTGCAACAAGACTTGTACTCCAAGAAACCGGGCGGGTACCAGAAGTTCCAGGAGGATATGACGCTGATAGAGGAGAGATACAACAGTGAACCAAGAAAAGGTGTGAAGGTAGGTATTGGGATCACTAACCTTAAGCTATTTTACATTAAAAAGAACTTCACTATGTAGCAGTACCCCCCCCCCCCCCCCCAGAGGTGTAGCTTGAAGCTTGTGGGCCCCGATGCAAAAGTTGACCTGGGGCCCTCCCCCTACTACTTACAACGTGCGTGCAGATACAGGGTGTATCTGGCTTTTATGTTGCCCTTCTGACCTGTGAAATTCTCTGGTCGGGCAGCAGTGTAGTTGCAGTAGGCAGATACACCCTGTGCAGATCATGGCTGACTGGCTGTGTTGTAAATGGAATGTGATTTCAGCCCTGCGGAGGAGGAGCAGTATAGAGTGCTGTAATGGGAAAGGAGATCAGCAGCCAGGCATAGCATGCAGGTTGGAGAGGGTGGTCAGGGGGCTTGGGGGGGGGATTTAGATCTGGGAGGGAAAAGTCATGTGACACAAATTCTGGAGCCTGCAGCCCTTCAGGGGCCCCCCGAGGAGATGTTAAGAGATTTGTTTTAGCAATTTCTGAAGGTTTCTGTGTAAGTGTTGGCAGGTGTTGGGGGAAGGTCACCTCCCGGAGGTGCGTGTCTTTTCCAGTTGTTGGGGAAGTGGGGTAAGTAGACATCCCCCGGTGGGGAGTACAGAGAATCCCAGCTGGTGGCTAGGAGACACTGAGCGGTGTCATACCTCACCAGTGACATCGGTGCCATCGTGGCTACAGGACGGCACTCTCCTCCTCTTGCCTCGCTGAGCTCGGTTGCCATTCCGTGTGGCCAGCACACAGCAGAGACACTTCCCCATCCTGGGCTCTTCTCACCTCGTGCTCCTCTCCATTCAGGAAATGGCTCGCAGCTTCTCCCCAGCCAATGGGAACAGAGGGATGTGGACTGTGGAAGGCAAAGTGGAAGCCCAGTATTGGAGCGTGGCTCTGGGGCCCTAGGGCAGATCGGAGCTGGATTTTGTGGAGGATATGATAATATGACAGGGAGGCTGCAGGGGCCCCCTTGCGATCCCCCTGCAACCCCTTATGCTACACCCATGGGTAACCCCGTGGGGCAGCTGAGTGTACTAGTTCCACCTGTCAGCCCGACATTCACTTCCAGTCACTCTCCACTAGACAATGAACAGTCCTTCAGCTTGTTTTTGTTGTTTTATTGAGGGATTGAACTTGGATGGGGTACAAGGAGTATGGGATGCCCAGATCAATAGTATTTAATCAATGAAATGTAGATTGGAACCTCTATTCACAGACTCTAAAGCCCCAGACTCCTCCAGCATCTAAAGCCCCAGACTCCTCCAGCATCTAAAGCCCCAGACTCCTCCAGCGCAACGCCTCATGATGAACTGTTGCTTCCTCTCCTGTGCAATACTTGGTTTCTATCACAGCCAGCACATGGTTAGGCCCAGCTCTGAATTAGGCCTAACTTTGTGGATTCGCCATTTGCTGGCAGGGGACCATGAGCCCCTTTGGTGTAGAAACCAATAACAATAAAAAATGTCCTTTTGTGCTAGCTGTATCTAGGGGGACTACTGATTCCAGTCAGTCCTGTATAAACTCTGCCAGCCCTCCTGGCTGCAGTAGCCCAACTTCAATGCCAGTAACATCACAGTCTCTCCATCTGGCTCTACATCCACTCCTGGCATGCCTCTCCCAAATCTCCTAACTGTGCCTGTCACACACTGAACAACAGGTGAATCCCTCCTGAAGATTTGCCCGGCAGTGTTCCCCACTGTCCTCTCCTGCTCAGGACACCCCTCATTTGGGTTGTATGGAAGGGTTCCCATCCAGCTCCTAGCCCCTGGCCCAAGCTCACCCACCCAGACAGGAGGTTCCCTCAAAGGCCCCGACAGCCTAACACTCCATCTCTCAGTTCTTCCACCCGACAACAACTTCTCCCCAATAGGCTGACCCTGGGTATACCAAGTAGGCCTGCCCCCTGCCAATCCTAGTTGGGGATAGGTCAGGGCTCCCTCAGACACCCCATGTCACGCCATCCCTATTCCAGGCCTTCTTTTTATAGAAACTTCTAGAAAACCAGAGGGAGGTGCCAGAAAAATTAAGTTACATGTCAGTCACCTGCTGCTGCTCAAAAACACTCCCACAGATTAAAACAAACTTCAGCTAGGCCTGCCTAAAGTTACCTGTACTGACTAAAAAAAACTAACTCTAGCACATATCTAGGTAGAGGGTGCTACAACAATTTACATTAAACCCAAGTTTTAAAAAAAAAAATGAGTTTAAAAAAAAAAAACGAAAGTTAGCCCAATTTTTTTGTATAATGTGACAGTTGATGTTACAACAAGTAAATAGATACCTAACATGTCATGCTTTAAAAACGCGTCGGCCCGTGGAATGGTGGAAAACCACAGTGCTTAAAATTCTCCATAGGCAACGCTTTAAATGCCTTTACAGGTTATCAGTTTAGAGTTGCACAGGAGGTCTGGTGCTAGAATTATTGCTCTCGCTCTGACGGTCACGACAACATAGCTCCCAACTCTCCCTGATTTGCAGCAATGTCCCTCTGTCCCTCTTTCCTCCTCATTTTTCCCTCATTTTGGTCAGATCTATATAGATGTATATAAAATGCACTTTTTTATCTATCAAAAAGTATTTTCCAGTTCTAAACCTTTCATCTGATTTCTAAATTGCTGCATTTGTAAATTCCAAAAGCCAATATAAAGGAATAATAGTGGTAAAAAAAAAAAACACTTGTGGGTTTTACCAATCTTGTTTTTTTGTACAGTTCTCCTTTAAGGGGGTGACAAGGGGTGTGTCCTATGCCTGCATACTTTTGCTGATAGGTGTCCCTCATTCCCATCTCAAAAAGTTGGGAGGTATGATGACAATACCTCACATGTGTGGTGCAATCACCATTTACTCATGCATGTGGGCAGGGCCACCATCAGGGGGGTACGGCCTATGCAACTGTAAAATGCCATTGCATCGGCGCTGTCCCTCACTGCCGCTATACTTCTGGCCGAAACCCGCTTTATTTTTCACCCCCAGACGCTGCCTGGCTCACTGCCCAAACAACTGGTTGCTAGACACTAGAAATGGCCTGCCTGGCATCTAGCAACCAGTAACGTCACGATGAGGAGGAGAGTGAAGCCCCAGCCCGGAGGAGGATTCCTCAGCCTTGTGCATAAGCTCCGCCTCCGGCTCTGCCCCCAACTCCGGGTCTTCCCTGAAGGCTGTTCCTGCCACTGGAAGAAAGGTAGTATAGTAAAATGCTCCCTGCAGTGCCCGAGGACGCTCATGGTCACTCTGCTCCCTTCCATACACTGCCCCCCCAAGTCATGGTGCACAGTCCCCCCCATACTGCCCTCCGTTACCGCCCTCCCATTATACTGCCCTCCACTGCCACCCTTCCCATTTACATTATACTGTCCTCCACTACCACGCCTCCCATTATACTGCCCTCCACTACCATCCCTCCCATCATGCTGCCCTCTACTGCCACCCCTCCCATCATACTGCCCTCCACTGCCACCCCTCCCATCATACTGCCCTCCACTGCCACCCCACCAATCAAACTGCCCTCCACTACCACCCTTCCCATCATACTGCACTCTACTGCCAACCTTTCCATCATACTGCCCTCCACTGCCACCCCCCAATCAAACTGCTTTCCACTACCACCCCTCCCATCATACTGCCCACAACTGCCACCCCTCCCATCATACTGCTCTCCATTGCCACCCCTCCCATCATATTGCCCTCCACTACCTCCCCTCCTATCATTCTGCCCTCCACCCCATCATACTGCCCTCCACTGCCTCCCCGCCCATTATACTGCCCTCCACTACCTCACTCCCATCATACTGCCCTCCACTGCCACCACTTTCCTCATACTGCCCTCCAATGCCACCCCTCCCATTTACATTATACTGTCCTCCACTACCACCCCTCCCATTATACTGCCCTCCACTGCCACCACTCTCCTCATACTGCCCTCCATTGCCACCCCCTCCCATCAAAAAATACAAAAATCAGTATAAAATAAAATTGTGAAATAAAATATAATGGTAAAAAATAATAAAAAATAAAATTACAAATATGTAAAACTAATGATCCCCTCCATTGCCATACTGATTATGTCCACTGCTCTACTGGCCATGTGTACTGCTCTACTGACTATGTCCACTGCTCTACTGACTATGTCCACTGCCCTACTGACCATATCCACTGCCATACTGACCACGTCCACTGCCCTACTGACCACATCCACTGCCCTACTGACCACCCCCACTGCCCTACTGACCATGACCACTGCCCTACTGACTATGTCCACTGCCCTACTGACTATGTCCACTGCTCTACTGACTATGTCCACTGCTCTACTGATTATGTCCACTGCTCTACTGACCATAACCACTGCTCTACTGACCATGTCCACTGTTTTGCTGACCATGTCCACTGCTTTGCTGACCTTGTCCGCTGCTCTACTGACCATGTCCACTGCTCTACTGTCAATATCCACTACCCTACTGACCACGTCCACTGCCCTACTGACCACGTCCACTGCCCTACTGACCACGTCCACTGCCCTACTGACCAAGTCCACTGCCCTACTGACCATGTTCACTGCCCTACTGACCACGTCCACTGTCCTACTGACCAAGTCCACTGCTCTACCGACTCTGTCCACTGCCCTACTGACTGACTCCATTCACAGTCAACCCTGACACCACTGGTGGAACTACCAGAAAAGGTTGCACTTTCTGCCACTATGGCAGAGCCCAAGACTGCATGACTGCACAACATGTGAAAGGGATCCGCTGTGGGACCATAAAGGGTGGTGGAATCAGTGGTAATGGCTCTGGGCTCGGAGGAAATGGCCCAGGCCGGAGGACGGGGGGCCCTCCATGTTTTTTTTTGTTTTTTTTTATGTTTTATGTTTTAAAGGGTGCCTTAGTTCTGGGTTCTGGACATGTGCCTCCACCTATTCCTCAGACTCTTTTTGTCTCTGAGGGATAGGTTGTCTGCTCCTAGTGGATCAGACGCCACTTGTTTGGTGCGAGCTCCTGGGGTTGTTTTTCCCCCAGGGCTCCGGCCTAAAACATATGAAGATGCTCTGATCCTCACTCTGTCTTTCTTTCCTATCACCCTTTCCCCTGTCCTCCTCTCTGCCTTAACACATGTTTTTTCTTTAGTCACTCACCAGGTTCAACTCAAGATTTCCAAGTCTCTAATGGTCCTGCTCGGTCGGCTCCCCCAATGCGTAGTCGGTACAAGGCCCCCCCCCAAGGTAGGTGACGTAGTGTGTGACAGCATCCTTCTTATGCTCCATGGCTAATGCTACCAGTCCCACACTCAGTTTAGCTACACATAACGCTCAGGGCTTGAATTCCCCTCTCAAGAAGAGAAAGATCTTCGATAAATCCCTCAAGCTAGACATTATTATGGTACAGGAAACTAATTTCCCTCAACGGTACAGCCCCAAATTTCTCCACCATCAATACCCCCTGTTTTACTTGGCGAAGGCAGAGGGAAAGACTAAAGGAGTCGCTATACTATTCTCCAAGGCTTGTAACTTCACCTGGCAGACAGATTACAAAGACCCCGTAGGCAGATTTATTTTAGTCAAAAGGTTCATAGAAGGCCATTTATACTCCTTTATCTTGTACTTGTATCTGTACGCCCCCAACAAAGGTCAATTTTTTTTTTTTTAATCAGTGTGGAATAAGTTGAACCCCCTCTTGGAGGGGATTGCCATGTTAGGAGGAGACTCCAACGTAGCTTTTCGACCAAAGAATGGATAAGTCCAATCCATCCAAAACCCTCCTAACCCGTCCTACTAGGGCTAGCCTCAAATAGCTAGACTAGTTCATGCAGAAGGCCTGGCAGATGTCTGGCGAGAGAAGAACCCATCGAAGAGGGACTACACTCATTTCTATAGTTCCCACCAGTCCTTTGCTAGGATAGACCACATCCTAATGGCCACACACTATCTCCCCTATGTCTCTAGCTCCAAAATTATTGACACAACACTTTCATACCATTCCATAGTGACCATATCACTCTTTAAAAAATCTCAACACCCTAAATACACTCAGTGGAGGCTAAATGAATCCATTTTATCTGACCCAAATAGGGTCACTGAAGTTAACAAAGTCCTATTAGAATATTTTAACCTGAATGAGACAGGTGACACCCCCTAGCGGAGATGTTGTGGGCTGCCCATAAAGTCACCATAAGGGGGAAGCTTATCCAAATCGCTACTCAAATTAAAAGGGAAAGAATGGTAGATATAGCTGAATTGGAAAAGGCGTACTCGTCTCCAAGGGCAAGACACAAAAGGGATCCTTCAGGGGTTCCTACATCCCAAATAGATGCAGCCTTATTGGAGCATAACCTGGCTCTCACAGTTCGAGCAGAGAAGCCAATTCGCATGAGTGGCGCTAAATTCTATATCCAGAAGGATAAACTTGGTCCAATGCTGGCTTCCAAACTGTCCCCCAAGCAGAGGATCCACTCTCTTCCCAAGAGCCAGACACATGGTAAACCCACAACATCTGATCCCACCAAAATCCTGGTAGCTTTTGGAGACTTCTATGATAAACTTCTTTATAGCCCCACTTCACAGGGTAATCCACACACCAGATCTCAATTCCTCAAAACCCTCCCCATCCCCTCTCAGATCAGCATAAAACTATTATGGAGAAATCTATCATGGTAGAGGAAATTTTGGAGATCATTAGACATCTAAAAAGGGGCTCCGTCCCTGGCCCAGATGGACTGTCGGTCCCATACTACAAAGCTTTTGCTGATACCCTAGCCCCATACATGGCTAAATTCTTCAATGCCAAAGTATGCAGTGACTCCCTTAACTCCGACCTAAATGCTTTCATCACTGTTATCCCAAAACCTGACAAGAACCCAGAGGAGGTAGGTAATTACTGACCAATATCACTCATAAAATCATAAACAAAATCCTAGCGAACTGACTTGCTTCTTTCATAAGTTCTTACGTCCACAAGGATCAGGTGGGTTTCATACCAGGGAGACAAAACCCGACCCAACCAGAAGGGCCAAAAAAATATAATTTCCATCCTCCAATCCAACAGGGCTTACTGCTTTCCCTCCATATACAGAAAGCATTTGTCCTGGCCATATAAGCTTAACCCTGTTGGAGCATTGAGGCTTTGATCACCACTTCCTAGGTATCATGAGAGCCCTATACTCCTCTCCCAAAGTACTAATATATCTACAAGGCTATTATTCCTCCCCCATTCACATCACTAGATGCACAAGACATGGCTGCCCTCTATCACAACTGATTTTTGCTATAGCCATAGAGACCCTAGCAATAGCAATACGTGAAAATCCCGATATATCAAAGAAGTGACTTGTGGCCCTTAGGTCCACAAATGTGGACTCTTTGCTGATGACCTAATTTTATTCATCACCTCACCTTTAACCTCCTTACCCAACCTTTGTAGTACCCTTACCTCCTTTGGGAACATCATGTCAACTATAACAAATCCCAAGCCCTAAACATCTCTCTTGCCCCAAGACGGTATCATTGCTGAAACAAAACTTAAAATTTGACTGGAACGACTCTTCCATCAACTATTGAGGTATTTCCCTTACCTCCAAATTTGAGATCAAAAGTCGTGGTCCAAACAAAACCTCTCATGGTTAGGAAGAATAAATGCCATCAAAATGACACTGCTCCCTAGAATACTCTACCCGTTCCACTCCCTCCCCATCCCATTAAGGAGAGACCCCCTTAGGTCCTTTCAGAGCAAAATACTTAAGTTTATCTGGGGAACATCTGGATATAGGGTTCAACAACAAACCCTATACCTCTCCCGTAAACAGGACGACTGGGTCTCCCTCTCCTATACAGATACTACCAAGCCTCTAGATTAGCCCAACGCTCCAGAATCTATACATACAGGGTAAAAACAGATTGGTTTCAGATGGAGCGCCAGGCTGTACCACACTACACATTGGACTTTGTCCTCTGGAACCCACCCAGAAACAGCCCACCAATCCTAGCCCCCACACTCTCTCACTCCTTTCCTTTGTGGGACACATTAAGACAGGAACCACACCTCATCTCAGGAATGAATCCCCTTTCACATTTGTTTCATAATCCGAAATTTCCTCCAGGGCTCCATATTATAGCCTTCCATTGGTGGCTGGATAAGGGGCTGTACCGTATAGGTCAATATTTTACACATAGGGGCCCCATCTCCCTAGCCCATTGTGTCAGCAAATGAGATCTTCCACAATCGGAACATTTTCGATACAGCCAAATCTCACACTTTCTACACAGCATCTGGAAAGATAAACCTGAACCTCCCCAAATTCACACCCTTTGAGCTGTGGGGTGGTCAAGCCATGGAGCAGAGGGGAGGGATTTCAGTCATCTATGCGTCACTCTCCAAGCCATCGAGTAAATCCCCATATATGTTAGCATCGGAGGATGACCTCCAATTCCAGTGGAATCTGGAGACCTGGCACTACACCCTGTCCACTTCATTTAAGGGCATTCTCAACACATCCCTAATGGAAGAAAACATAAAGGTCATGACTAGGTGGTACATGACCCCCACCAGACTAGCCACAATTTATCCCTCAGCGGATCCCCTATGCTTTAGGTGGTGCCAAATTTCGGGCACGTTAGCACATATCTGGTGAGAGTGCCCTAAAATCAGGTCTTTCTGGAGAAGGATCTTTAACCTTATTAAAAAGGTCACGGGCTGTGGGATCCCCAGGTCCCCAGAGGTCGCTCTACTAAATTTACATATCCCAAGTATCTCCAGATGTAAAATTGATACACTTCATGTTGTTAGGAGCCAAATTAACCTTAGCTAAGGCCTAGAAGCAACCCTCAGTCTCAATAAAGGTGGTCAAATGGAAAGTCTCGTGAATTATGGCCCAAGAAAAACTAGCTAGTTTTCTTTCTGACTGGGAACCTTGGGACCTATTTATGGGAATCTCAATTACCCCAGGTATTACACCCTCCCAAAGTTTAACCCAACGTTCTGGTGAATGATTCTACACTCTATTCTATTTCCTTCCCATCTCTAGCATTCCTTCCTCTTTCCCACTCTGGGATCCTCCACAATTTCTACTGGGATTACACCAGGGCTATTCTGTAGCATTCAAAAGATTTTGAGAGGGGGCCCTCTCTGGGAGGGGGGGGGGGTGTTTCACCGCCTGGCACAGTAAGTTCCCAGTAGGGGGACCCCTCTGTTCCTTCCGCCTTCCAAGGGGGGTGCCATGACCCCAGAATTAAGAACCTCTGGTGGAAGCTTCCGCCAGAGGTGGTATGTGTACAAGTCTATTTTAGAATTTAAGAGACTAGTAATCAATATTGTTCACTGTTCAGTCTTGGGTTTATAAGTTAAGTCCCATCTCTTGTCTGTTCATTGTTATTACATGACTTGTATCCCACACATCCTTACTGTACATTCAATGTTTTACTCTTCTATGTAAAAGAGTTTATTTTCTTTGCTCTTTGAGAAAAATAAAAAACATTTTGAAAGTAAAAGAAGAGTGGAGTAGTCCTTGTGATGTAGATATTTAGTGTCTTCAGTTAGCTCAACAAGGTCCCAACAGGATTGCTGTGCATTGGTGGCCAGCAACAGAAAATAACAAGTGCAAAGTGTTTCCTTTTTGAGGCTTTAATGCAAAGAGATGGGATCAAGGTGTCTGCATGAAGTGTCTTGGTAGGGTGTATAAAGGATTGGCTTCTGCCCACTCACCAATCCTGATGATACCATGGCTCAAGGGTGTAGGATGTCCTGAAACAGACTCTTGAAAAATCTACAACCCCTGAAGGGTGCCTGGTCATGTACCTGTAGATGCTGGGATTCTGCTGTAACTGAACCTGTGACATTGAAAGTGACCTGCCCAACAGTCACTTGGCAGACAGGGAGCTGGCAATGGTGGATCCACTCGCACACTGGAGACTCTCTGTGCTGTCTAGGCAATGGTGTCTGCTTGCATCCCCAGGAGCGCCTGGGTCCCTGCTCTCAGCTGAAGGCCATGGTCCCCAGAGAAAGTCTCCTCCCCAGACCAGGATATGTATGTCCTCACCCAGCATTCTTCTCTCTCTCCCAGCCGGCTGGAACTTGTAGTCTGTAACAGTTTGGCTCCAATGCAAATTCTTTCTCCTCAGACCACATATCCCATGATCCCTTGCTCTCAGCTGTGGTCTCTACTTGCTCTGCGTTCAGAAGATGATGAAACAGTGTCCAGGCTGAGGAAAACAGGCTCACTGCAGCTGGTGTTGCAGAATATCCTACAATGACACAGGCAAAGTTAGCCAGCACCTGGCTACATATGCAATTAGAATCTAGGGTTGCTTCATATAAGTACAGATTTTACATAATTCCACAATCAGTTGTACAACGGCAGAACATGATGAAAATAGAATTTGTAATAATTGGTTCTCACTCTCCTCCAATATCTTACAGGCAGCGTCCGTTCTTCACGACTTCATAAAGTCCAAAGATACCTTCCGAATGTCTATCATGAAAATTGACCAGGCCCTGACTACGCTGCAGAAGATGAAAGAAGGTAAATCTCCAGGGCAAATTATACAGCAGGATATAAAGTAACAAAAACCCCAGAGTAAAAAAAAAAATGGCCCTGGATAATAATCTATCAATTTAGGCCGATATTAATTAGTAAACAGTGAACTGAGAAAAGTCTGGTTCACTGGGATCTCTATCCAGAAAAAAAAATTGAAAAAAAAAATATATAATTTAGTGGGACTAGTTAGGATTACAACAAGATGGCACCCATCTGCACACTGCCTTAGCAGATAGTGAACTCCTCTTAGCCCTTGTACACACGGTCGGAGAATCCGTCGGAATGTGTCCTATCGGACCGTGTTGTCGGATAATCCGACTGTGTGTGGTCTGCATCGGACTGTTTCCGTCGGAATATCCGTCGGACCAAATTTTCAAACTTGCTGGAAATATTTCCTGACAAACTGGTCCGATAGGACATACTCCAATCATGTGTAGAGAATTCCGATCAGACAAAGTGCCACGCATGCTCAGATCAAGTTCCTACATCAAAGCTATTGGCTACTAGCCTGAATGTAGTCCCATCGTAACGAAATTACGTCATCACGTTCTGAAAGATCGGGTTTTTCGGCAACTTTGTCCGACCGTGTGTATGCAACAGTTTCGGACACAATCCGACGGACAAAATCCGACGGACAAAATCCAACGGATTTGGTTGTCGGAATCTCCAACCGTGTGTACAAGGGCTTAGAAAAAATTGCTTCGGTTTGGTTTTCTACCCATGGGAGAACCCTCTCTATCATGTTTCAACCAATGAAGGCTTATTTGTAGAGGCCACCTGCAGTATCCTTAAGAACCGGAGGCAGATGGAAGCCATCATATATAAAAGCGGTAGAAAAGCCGAACAGCCAAAGTTTGAACTAAACCATCGGCTCATCCCTACTGCCCATTTCATTTTTCCCATTCAACAAACTGTAAACTGTTTAGGTTTGAGTTGATCTCATGGTCCTTCAAGACACAAAGCTCATCCCTACTGGCCATACCCTTTCTTATTTGTAACAAAGCTCCTCTGACCTGTCCTGCAATGACAGAATCCCCTGGCAAAAATATCTATTTAACAGAAGTTTGTTTTACAGCTAAAAGCTCTCCTTTAAAGAGGAAGTAAACCCTGATGGGTGTTACTTCCTCTTAGATTCCCTGCAAAGGTAAAGCATAATGGACTACTATGCATCGCATCGCATTGCATTGCATAGTAGTCCATTATGTGTTACTTACCTGACACAGGAGCCACCGAAGTCATCGCTGTCCCCTGTAGTCCGGAGCATCCATCTTCTCGGTGGGGTCTCACAGCTCCGCCGCTGTCATTCGGCGAAGCCGTGATGACATCACTCCCGTGCATGCGCATGGGAGTCGCCACTCGCGGCATATCGCCGTTAACAGCGGCATACTCAGTGCCTGTCTTTCGGCAAATATCTCCTAAACCGTGTAGGTTTAGGAGATATTTCTTGGAACCAACAGGTAAGCCTTAATCTAGGCAATACAATTGATCAAAACCTCAATTTTTGTTGGGATTTTTAAGGCAATGTAAAGAAAATTACACTAAATATATATTAAAAAAAATGTAAATTTTATTACAAATACAAAAAGACATTACACCAAAAAAAAATCCAAAAAATAACATTGTTGTGCTGACATATGTGCATAACAAGAGACAATACCACATGCATAAATTTATGTGACAAAATAAGCAGCTATTTTTCCTACGCGTTTCGAAAAGTATGTATGAATAGTTTCTTCTTCAGGGAAGCCACTTTCTGTGAACACATAACAGACAATAGATATGTCAAAAAATACATTTACAAACTTAACAAAATAGGCTTACATCCCAACGCTTGAATACTCACATGTTTGTTTTTGATACCTAGAGGACATTTTTCTCTCTTTTTTTGGCTCCGCCCAAAAACAAGAAAGACGGGCCAGAGAGGAAAATCTAGGCTTACCTGTAGGTCAAAGTTGGTTGTAAGGGTTTACAACCACTTTAAGAAAAGATCTTATACAGACACGGAGGCTCATTAAAATTGTTGAAACTCAACTGTAACGGCTCCCCTAATATAAAGGGGGTTAACGCCGTTTACGATGTTCCCTCTCCGAGACACACATCCACTCGGTATCAATATCCACAGCTAAACGACCCTTTCCTATAGGAGCCGATCCCTCTGGCAAAAAGACGAGACGCACTCTGTCTCTGCTGTAGTAGGAATGAATTTATTAAAAACCAACATTGTATTTTTATACACAATTCAAGGCACATGCTTTAACATGAACAAGAGCCCAGCTCCACTCACACATCCCAAGACGTCTGCTAGGCTTCAAACGATCCCACCCAATACACATCTTTTCACAAAGGGTTAGCAGCCAGTCTGTCTGGCACTTTACACTACACACAAGGATAGACTTAAATGAACAATAGAAATGCAAAACAACTTAATTCCTCACAGCAATGACACTTAACCCCCATATACAGTATACATCCAATTTATACACCATGAATTATACAGCCTTGAATATGGCTATCACAGACCATATCGGGGGTTTCTTTTATTCACCCTGTGTCCAAAGTGACCCCACTGTCACATCAACGCTTTCCCAAAATGAAATAATGTCATGCAATGTGGCCATTAAACTTTTTTTATTTTTTTTTAACTTGAAAGGTCAAATGGCTGCCCAGAAGTTCTGGCATAACACAATAAACCCAAATGACTGTTTTTGCTTCCATTTAACTAACAGAAGACAATCTGAACACAGAAAATACGAAAAGGGAAAATGAGATACAAGAATTGAAATCAGCAAATGAAACAGTGGTTGCAGAAGATCAGAAAAAAACTTTTTCGATGCATCTCAACCAACAGCTGGACAGGACAAAGAATGACAACAGCAAGCGACAGGAAAAACTGGACCATGTGATCCAGACCAAGTGCAGGGTAAGTCCTGGACACAGGGCCGGGACAAGGGGTGGGCAGGAGGCGCAATGGTCTATTGCAGGGGTAGGGGGCACCCTGACCCTAACCCTAAGGGAAAGGGGGGCGCGGTTTGGCATCTTTGCCCTGGGCGCTGGATGACCTTGTCCCGGCACTGCCTGGACAACAATTCGTCTTCAATGTTTGTATTCCTAACAATCGATGTACTAAAAGTTGGGGCTCTGTTGTGTCTCATTAAGCAGGCAGTCATTTTTCAGAAGCAATGTTAGGTTCAGGCCCTGGGTCTCCAGGCCCCGGACCACAGACCTGCAGCTACCGTCTACTAGATAGGGTCAGAATGCTACCTACTAGTGTCAAGGGAAGCCAAAAGTCGCTCTTTGCTAGACACGCTAACCTAGATAGCAAGGATAACTTGTCACAAATGTGTGGCAGTGTTGATCTGTAAGCCTGTAACTTGCTGCACATTTTCGCTGGCAAGTTGTACACTTGCAGAGCACTTGAAGCACAAGTTCTAGTTGACACTTTTCCAATTATGTTGCAAATTTGCATGGCAAGACTCTAGCAAGAGCAAAGTTGCAGTGGCAGGGCTGGACTGGGACAGAAATTTGGCCCTGGACTTCATACAGAATGGCCCACTTACATTTTGAGTGTCCCATCAGCACTCCCTTACATCAGAGTGTCCCATCACCAGGCCCTTTACATCAGAGTGTCCCATCAGCACCCCTTACATCAGAGTGTCCCATCAGCAGCCCCCTTACATCAGAGTGTCCCATCAGCAGCCCCCTTACATCAGAGTGTCCCATCAGCAGCCCCCTTACATCAGAGTGTCCCATCAGCAGCCCCCTTACATCAGAGTGTCCCATCACCAGGCCCTTTACATCAGAGTGTCCCATCAGCAGCCCCCTTACATCAGAGTGTCCCATCAGCAGCCCCCTTACATCAGAGTGTCCCATCAGCAGCCCCCTTACATCAGAGTGTCCCATCAGCAGCCCCCTTACATCAGAGTGTCCCATCAGCAGCCCCCTTACATCAGAGTGTCCCATCAGCACCCCCTTACATCAGAGTGTCCCATCAGCAGCCCCCTTACATCAGAGTGTCCCATCAGCAGCCCCCTTACATCAGAGTGTCCCATCAGCAGCCCCATTACATCAGAGTTTCCCATCACCAGCCCCCTTACATCAGAGTGGCCCACTGAACCATCGGCCCACCGGGAAACTCGCGGTAGTCCCAATGGCCAGTACATGCCTGTGCAGTGGTGAGTCTACAGCACGAGCTCTGCAAGTCACAGTGACCCCCTGTGGTGGGATGACTACTGCACAACATAACTGAACAAGAACTTGCAGCAGACTTGCAGAATGTTTGCACAGAAAGTTGATCTGGAGTCTGCTCGGCAGGTGCCTGGGCCCCCCCTTTTTGAATTGATGAGCCCTGGGCCCAGTACAGGAGGGTTGGCTGTACTGCCTTATCAGCGGCCCTACATACAGATGCAGGGTAAAAAGGAGACAAGGTGGGCCAGACTAAGTGCAGTATATTGGAAACGATTTATTATAAAGCATAAGCCAATTGGCTACTCACCCAGCATCGGTGAGGGATGGGCATAAAACGCAGGGATGTCCATGGTCTCTATAAAGTCACCGTGTATTCCGGAGCTGTATCCTGAGGAGCTTCCCCGCGGGCTGCCGAAGATGAGTCGGCAGGGCGATGTACAGGGCCAGCCTGTTTCCTGGTATATATATGAGACATGTGCGATTAGAATTTCTGGAAATTCGTACATTTGTGAGGAACCCGAAATACAAATATTTATGCATACGAATTTTGTACGAAATACGAAATTTCGTTTACGAATTTCGGATAATTTTATCATAACGAACTTTCGTTATTGTTACGAAAAGTTAACGAAACTAAAAGTTAAAAAAGCCAGGAAGTCAGCACAGCACGTTATTGTTACGAAAAGTTTACGAACCCAAAAAAAAAAAAAAATCGTATTTCGTAATCCGAAATTGAATTTAGGACACGAATTACGAATTCATTTTAATAAGAAATGTAACGGAACAAAACAAAACAAATTTATTGACGGCGCACATGTCTAGTATATATCTTCGTATATTAGATTATGAACCTCTATAGTTTTATTCATTTAATTTTGTGTATTTAGTAGCGAATATGTTTTGCTTGCAATTTGTCTCTGGTCCATTAAATCTTATGGTTAAACACAAGAGCCCACAAAAGACAGACATCTCCATCAGCCAATCAGATCTGAAGAAAAAGTGGAAGCTTTGAAACGCGTCATCTGATTCAACCCGCTGAATGAATGAAAAAACTGTCTGTGCATACCCTGCTTTAAGCTGCAAATTTACAACCAGGGTACCATGGGTCTTATAGGCCCTGAGCAATAGCACCTGGTTTTGTACTGATTATTAGGGTCATAGGTACAAGCCAGTGAACACCTTAACATGTTCAATCGGACCCATTAGATTTTTTAGCTCTTTTAGCCTTATTAGTGCCCATCAATGCTGCCTCATACATGCCCATCAGTGCAGTCTCATCAGTGCTCATCAATGCATCTTCACCAATGCCCATCAGTGCAGCCTCATCAGTGCCCATCAATTCAGCCTCACCAGTATCTATCAATGCAGCCTTACCAGTGCCCATCCAATGCAGCCTTACCAGTGCACATAAATGCAGCCTCACCAGTGCCCATCAATGCAAACTGATCAGTGTCCATCAATGCAGCCTCACCAGTGCCCATCAGCTCAGCCTCACCAGTGCCTATTAATGCAGCCTCATCAGTGCCCATCAGCTCAGCCTCATCAGTGCCCATCAATGCAGCCTCACCAGTGTCCATCAATGCAGCCTCAACAGTGCCCATCAATGCAGCCTAATCGGTGCCCATAAATGCAGCCTCAGCAATGCCCATCAATGCAGCCTAATCAGTGCCCTTCAGCTCAGCCTCATCAGTGCCCATCAGCTCAGCCTCATCAGTGCCCATCAATGCGGCTTCATCAGTGCCCATCAATGCAGCCTCACTAGTGTCCATCAATGCAGCCTCACCAGTGTCCATCAATGCAGCCTCAACAGTGCCCATCAATGCAGCCTAATCAGTGCCCATAAATGCAGCCTCAACAGTGCCCATCAATGCAGCCTAATCAGTGCCCATAAATGCAGCCTCACCAATGCCCATAAATGCAGCCTAATCAGTGCCCTTCAGCTCAGCCTCATCAGTGCCCATCAGCTCAGCCTCATCAGTGCCCATTAATGCAGCTTCATCAGTGCCCATCAATGCAGCCTCACCAGTGTCCATCAATGCAGCCTCAACAGTGCCCATCAATGCAGCCTAATCAGTGCCCATAAATGCAGCCTCACCAATGCCCATCAATGCAGCCTAATCAGTGCCCTTCAGCTCAGCCTCACCAGTGCCTATTAATGCAGCCTTATCAGTGCCCATTAGCTCAGCCTCATCACACAGGTGTGAGTAGTAAGTACGTCCAGGGGGGTATGGGTGGTTTTTCCATTTGGGTGGAAAGGCGAGAGGAAGACAGGAACTTCCCCTGATCATAGAAGTGGTGGGCTAGAACTAGCTCATGTGACCAATGATCTGTAAGAAAGTGGTGGTACATGCCTGGGGGGAATTCTGGATTCATTTTTATCAAGGTTAGCGGTCCAGGGGTGGACGATAAGACGGGGTGAGCACACACCTTTGCGGAAACACAATTATGGACTTTTAACCCCATTATTTTCCCCCAGCTGCGACAATTTATTTCTCCTTTGGTATTCTTCTGTAAAATGCTCTATGCTGGATGTCTGGCACATTGCGCGCTGTGTTTATGCTGTAACAAGTGTTTTTCTTTTATCCAGGAGTGCCACACATACATGTCGAGAGGCCTTACCAGTCATGCCAGAACTTATAATGACCAAATTGAGTCGCTGTCCAGAGAGAGGAGTGCAGAGGAAGACCCTCAATGCCTAGAACGTATTGCAAATTTATTCCAGGAACATGCAGCAGAACTGTTATGCTTTACACTCGCAGGTCGTAGCATTTTGATTAGTATAAAATTATGCAAAGTATCTAAATCTTTCTCAAACCTTCAATCTACAGCTTTGTCCTATCCCCTACCACCCTCATGCCGCGTACACGCGGTCGTACTTTCTGACAGGAAATGTTGGATGTGAGCTTGTTGGCTGAAAGTCCCACCGTGTGTGTACGCTGCTCCATCGAACATTTGTTGTCGGACTTTCCGCCAACAATGGAGACACCACATACGTCTTGTACGTCGCTACGTTCGTAATTGTTGGCTCAGTGGGCCACTCTGATGTAAGGGGGCTGGTGATGGGACACTCTGATGTAAGGGGGCTGCTGATGGAACACTCTGATGTAAGGGGGCTGCTGATGGGACACTCTGATGTAAGGGGGCTGCTGATGGGACACTCTGATGTAAGGGGGTGCTGATGGGACACTTTGATGTAAGGAGGCTGCTGATGGAACACTCTGATGTAAGGGGATGCTGATGGGACACTCTGATGTAAGGGGGCTGCTGATGGAACACTCTAATGTAAGGGGGCTGTTGATGGGACACTCTGATGTAAGGGGGCTGCTGATGGGACAATCTGATGTAAGGGGGTGCTGATGGGACACTCTGATGTAAGGGGGCTGCTCATGGGACACTCCAATGTAAGGGGGGGCTGATGGGACACTCTGATGTAAGGGGGCTGCTCATGGGACACTCTGATGTAAGGGGGTTGCTGATGGGACACTCTGATGTAAGGGGGTGCTGATGGGACACTCTGACGTAAGGGGGTGCTGATGGGACACTCTGATGTAAGGGGGTGCTGATGGGACACTCTGACGTAAGGGGGTGCTGATGGGACACTCTGACGTAAGGGGGTGCTGATGGGACACTCTGATGTAAGGGGGTGCTCATGGGACACTCTGATGTAAGGGGGCTGGTGGTGGGACACTCTGATATAAGGGGGCTGGTGATTGGACACTCTGATGTAAGGGAGTGCTGATGGGACACTCAAAATGTAAGTGGGCCGGTCTGGATGAAGTCCAGGGCCAAATTTCTGTCCCAGTCCAGTCCTGGTGGAGAATGTTATAGACGCAGAGAGGAGCAACTCTACAGTATATTAATGACCATGGTTCATTAATCCTAACCATGGACTAGGATATTTAACAAGCACTGAACTCAACCCTACTGAACACATTCTGGAATCGGGATGATAGGGAACACTAATTGTGAGCCAGGTCTTTTCATCCATCATCAGTACCTGGCCTCACAAAGGGGCATATATTCCCTCAAAACCCAAAATCTTGTAGAAAGGCTTCCCAGATGATCTGAGGCTGTGGTAGCCACAAGGGGGAAGGGCAACTCCAGTCAAAGCTGAATACAAAGCATTGAGATGCATACAAGGAGGGAAGTGCTGGGGAGAGGACGCATCTCGGCTGAGCTCCGCCGGCCGGGAGTTAATCCTCATCCATCCGCCGTTCCAAGGCAAGATTCAGGCCGGCGGGCACCTCAGCCTACTCCCCAAGAGTCCCGGGAACGTTTTTATCCCGATATTACTGCTCCGGTCCGGCCGGAGCCCCGCGATTAGGCCCGAGGCCTGCCGCATTGCCTGGACGCCGGCCGCCATCTTGCGGCCTACAGGGACGCCGGAGCCTCCGCGCTCGCGTACCGCGGGCCGCGCTGACAGCGGTGACACGCACCCACCCAGCGGGTGTCGGAGGAGCCCCCCTGAGGCCTGGGAGTGGAATTCGGTGGAGAGGACTGGTGCTGGCAGCCTGCACACTACCACTGAGGACACACTGCAGACTGAGGTAGGCGGTGGCCATCTTGGTACACCCAGTCCACCATTACAGGCCCCTCACACTTCCTAAGGCACTTTCTGCTCCCCCCCCTGTACTGCATACCATCCTCCCAGTATATAGAGGCC
Organism: Lithobates pipiens; assembly: GCF_037356315.1. NCBI lineage: Eukaryota > Metazoa > Chordata > Amphibia > Anura > Ranidae > Lithobates > Lithobates pipiens. The sequence goes on along the minus strand of NW_027507784.1, from coordinate 14,810,043 downwards.
CTGGAGGGCCTAGTGATGGACATGTGATAACGTACACCTTAACTGGGAGTGCATACGCGGTAGCAGGGAAAATGGCAACGTAATTCCCTAGCACCGCGCCGTCGGAACTTTACACTTGGCTGATAAGGCATATTCATCTAGCATTTCTTGTCACATCTGCCCCAACTACTGCATGCGCTTTTGGGCTACTGGCGGGTATGTATAATACACCCCGGAACCGTCCCCGCAACAGATCACAGCAGAAATCCTCTCCGGTCCGTGGGAAGGCGAAAGGGAAGGGTAAGATGGCGCCCGAACCGCCGGAACCTGATGACACCACACAGCACTCTGACGATAGCCTGTCACAGTTTCCCTCTAACCTAGCCAGCCCTGTGGACACTAACTCTGATGCTTTGCTACAGAAATTCCGCACCATAGTAAGGGACGAGATCACCTCGGCCTCTCGTAAACTGTCTGCTGAACTGGTGAAGGGTCTTAAGGAGCTAGGCCACCGCACTAATCAGTTGGAGGAAAGGATGGACCTAACAACCACGGTACTGGAGGGTCATGAGGAAGAGGTGGAGAAACTGAATGCGGAACTTGTAACACTCCAGGACAAACTTGAGGACTCAGAAAATAGGGCCCGCAGAGGAAATTTGCGTATTCGCGGCCTCCCAGAGACCATTACGGATCTCCAGGGTACAGCTACAGCATTCTTTCAGGAGCTTGCGCCTGATATTCCCACGGAACGCCTGGAATTCGACCGGATCCATAGGTCCCTCGCTCCCAAACCAACTGAGGGCCCCCCCAGAGATGTGATTATAAAATTTCACTTCTACAGAACCAAGGAACGACTTCTCCAGGCGGCCAGGGAATTACCGGACATTACATTCCAGGGAAACTCCCTCCAATTGTTCGCAGATCTTTCCCCGGTCACTATCGCTAAACGGCGGAATATAAAGCCCTATCTGCAAATCCTGCAAGCCAGAAACATCCGCTACCGGTGGGGGTTCCGCTTTAAACTCTCCTTTTATCATTTGGGACGTCAGTTTCATGCCTCATCTTTGCCGGATCTGAGGCGGCAATTCCAGGAGCTACAGTTTGACCTCCCTCCTTCTCAACCCGAAGCAGCAGTGGCCCGACCGGGTCCCTCTCGGGCCCCACCGAGATCCTCACAATCCTCACAGCACGGATCCCAAGCCCTCTGCACTCTCAAGGCTCAGAGGTTTCATGAAGCCTCTACAGACGGACATCGCTAGAAACATGTTGTCCCTACCTTTTGCAAGTTTGTGCTTTGTTTTTGTTCTTTTTCCCTGCCTTTGTACAGCAGAGAGACCTCAGCCTCTTGAACAAGCTGCGACTAACGCCACCAGGAGACTGGAGCAAGACACCTCCGACCCACGATACTGAGGAGTGGTAAGCTGGTCGGTATTTGATTACAGTCAGACTGTGCTGGTTTTCACCTCTGGACGGTAAAGATCCACCTTGCCAGCTGCTGATGACTGGCAGGGTACCTGTTTTGGTCCTTTTATTTTTTATTTTTATTTTTTGGACAAATGATGCACTTATGGTATTGACCCATGTCTGCGCCCTGCTTATGTCCCACTGCAGGGGCACCCTCCTTCTTTCAGGTGACTCGAATCTTATATTAAATCCCAAACTAGATAAGCATCCGCCCGAGAGAAATGGACAATCGGCGGGGGCTAAGAAATTTGCGTCCTCCTTACTGGCGCTGGACTTGGTCGACCTGTGGAGGGAGTGTCATCCACAGGGCAGGGACTACACCCATTACTCTCACCCCCATCAGGTTCACTCACGGATAGACCATATGTTTATGCTCAGACGTCATCTTCCGTTGGTGGTATCGGCTTCAATTTTGGCTGTCCCTTGGTCGGATCATGATCCAGTGTTAGTAGTCTGTCACTCTATCCTAGATAGACCTCGGTTTTCTCCCTGGGTGATGAATGATTCCCTTCTTTCACATGCGGGGGTGACAGCAGATATTGTTAAGGCTTCGGAGGACTACTTTCGTGAAAATTTGGGCTCGGTGCAGTCTCCGGTGGTCCTTTGGGAGGCTTATAAAGCGGTGTTGCGGGGTCGGATAATTGGTCTGGCTTCGGCCCGTAAGACGGCTAGAGAAGCAAAGCAGAAAGAGCTTGAGTCCCGATTGGTGTCTCTATCAGAGAAACTTTAAACAATCCCCCACTCCGGGCAACCGCAAGTTGCTGGAATTAGCTAGATCGGAGCTTGATCTGTGTCTCACGGAGGGCGCTGAGCGTGTATTGCGCTGGTCCCGCCAGAGGTGGTATGTGAGAGCAAATAGGCCAAACCGTATGTTAGCTAACAGACTCCGAACCTTTGCTCCTAGATTGAACCCGATAACCCTACGGGATCGACACAATGTCCTATCGGGAAACCCAAAGCATGTCCTGGAGGAATTCGCGTTTCGCCTTGCGAAACTATACGAGGCACCAGGGGGGAGTGTGGCTCGGGGCACGACGGACTTCCTGGAAAGCCTTTCGCTCCCATCCTTAAGGGAGGCTCACGTTACCCTCATGGACAGAGATATTCTGCTCTCCGAAGTTCTACAAGCAATAAAAGAACTCAAGGTGGGCAAACGTCCTGGGCCTGATGGGTATACTGCGCTTTTTTATAGGAAGCTGGCATCGGTGATAGCTCCCCACCTGGTGGCAATGTACAATTCGGTGAAAAACGGCTATCCTCTCACCCCTGATCTTCTGACAGCAAATGTGGTGATGATTCCTAAACCGGACCGTGACCACTCATCTTGGGCCAATTTCAGGCCTATCTCACTCATTAATGTAGATATGAAACTCTTGACAAAAATCCTGGCGAATCGATTAAACTCTTTTCTTCCCCGGTTAATAAAAAAAGATCAGGTGGGCTTTGTACCTCAGAGACAGGCGGGAGATGCAATACGACGTATAGTTCAACTCCAACATATAGCCCAGACTCGATCTCTGGAATCCATGCTTCTCTCCCTTGATATAAATAAGGCCTTTGACTCCTTATCCTGGCCCTATCTCATGTCTGTCCTACGGCATTATGGATTCGGGACTTCCTTTATGGCTTGGATGTCTTCCCTATATGATTCCCCTCGAGCAAAAGTTAAATATTATGGATTTGAATCCCCCATGTTTAATGTCAGCAGGGGAACCCGTCAGGGGTGTCCACTGTCTCCCCTTCTTTTTGTGTTGGCACTGGAACCTCTGGCGGAGGCAATCAGAGCTCATCCAGATATCAAGGGCATAGAAATAGCAGGTTGCCCCCACAAGATTTCCTTATTTGCAGACGACATTCTTCTTTCTGTCACCTCTCCTAGAACTTCCCTGCCAAATTTACACGCATTGTTGCAAACCTTTGCGTCTCTCTCAGGACTCCAGATTAACTCATCTAAATCGAAGGCATTGTCGACTAACCTCTCTGCGGAGTTACTGAGGGACTTGCAATCGGCCTTTCCTTACCAGTGGGTCTCCTCCTTGCCTTATTTGGGAATCCATCTCACATCAACATATCAGGCTTTATATCAGGCGAATTATCCACCATTATTCACGAAATTAACGGATATGTTGTCGGCGTGGTCCTCTTTGCCTCTTTCGTGGTTTGGGAGAATAACGGCCGTCAGAATGGCGTACCTTCCAAAGCTACTTTACTATTTTAGGGTTCTCCCCGTCCCGATTCCCTCCCACGTCCTCAATACCCACCAGCGTAGGATCCTGCAATTTATCTAGGGATCGTCTCGCCCCCGTATTAATAAACAAATCCTGTTCGCCAGCAGACGTGATGGGGGCCTCTCGGTCCCGAATATAAGAGACTACTATGTAGCTGCCACCATTGCTCCGCTCTCTCACCTCCATGAGACGTATCAACTCCCGCTATGGGCGGCTATTGATCTGCTTGAGACTGACCCCATCCCAATCTCTTCATTACCATGGCTCCCACCTGTACATCGCCCTAAGATAACGGGGCCTTGTATGATTCATACGCTGCGAGTTTGGGACTCGGTGAAGTACTCGGCGGGACTGGCTTCCCCCCATCTCCCACTGTTGCGGCTTTTGCATTGCCCGCTTTTCCCTCCGGGTCTTGATCACCCAGCGCAATTCAAGTGGTGGACCATTAATGGATTTGGCGACGTACATTCCTTGCTTACTCCCACTAGGATTTTAACATATAATGTTCTGCGCTCGTCGCATGACCTGCCGCTACGAGAATATTACAGATATCTGCAGATCCGTCATTTCCTCCAGAGTCTCCTTAGATCGCAGGACGCCCCTTACAGGTTGACACCGTTTGAGAGCATCTGCAGATCCAGGCCCCATTCTCCTGGTCTGATATCTATGATTTACTCAGCTCTGATCTCTAAGAGGAGACCTCCAGTGCGGACTTATCATTTGCAATGGGAGAGGGAGTTTGGGAGGAAGCTGGATCCGGAGGACTGGCGGGCAATGACCCTAGCCATATCCAAATGCTCACGCAACGTAGTAATTCTGGAAAATGCATATAAGGTGTTATACCGGTGGTATTACACCCCGGTGCGCCTGGCTCGCTTTGCCCCATCCTATTCCCCTCTTTGTTTCAGGGAGTGTGCACAAGAGGGCACTATGGCCCATATTTGGTGGACGTGCCCGCGAGTGTGCAGACTATGGGTCAGGGTGTATGCATTGCTCCGTAGCCTGCTTCGAGTAAATCTTAAAAGGGATCCGTTTGAGGCGCTCCTTGGCAAACCAATCAATGCGCTATTGCGCCCAGAGCGCCAATTGGCGCAACATCTTTTTACTGCAGCTAAATTGACAATAGCCAGAGCATGGAGAACCCCAGCCCTGAGCTTCGAGGCAGTTAAGAATCGGCTAAATGAGGTTATGGTCAACGAAAAATTGTCTTCTGTTCTTTCTGACACTCATGCCAAGTTTCTGCGTGTGTGGCAGCCCTGGATCGCGTATCATTATTCTCCTAGATTCGATGTCGCTATATTGTCATTGTAAGAATCGGCTGTGCATACCCTGTGAGCCCAATCTCTTCCCCCCCTCCCCTCTCTCTTCCTCAACCTCCCCCTCTTTTTTTCTTCTCTTTCTTTCTTTGCTCTTTCCAATTTACAGTAGATGGTTACTATGGGCTGTCAAAGTATTGAACGACAAGCTTCTGTTGCAGTCATGTGAACACCCGGGTCCACCCGGACACAGAAAATGTTGGCATCGTTATAATATAATATTATACTGTGAAACACCTGAACTGTGATTTGTATGAAAGCCTATTGTATTCGAATGCACTTAATAATAATAAAAACTTTTGTAAAAGAGATGCATACAAGGAGCTTAGTCTATCTTCTCAGACCTTTAGTTTCTCCTGCAGATATTTTATTGATGATCTCATGATCCTGGAACACATCTGCTGGAGAACCTTGAACATCCTTCTTACTGTATCTGAAGGGATACACAGCAAAAAATAAAAATAAAATATGTTTATGGGTTGTAACTGCCGTCTCTCAAACTTAATCTCCCTCTTAGATTCATAGCATCATTTTGATAATGTGCGTCCAGCACAAGTACAGGTTCACATATGACGCCCCACGGAATGCAGACCGCTTCCATGATGCCGGGCACATGTGTTACACTGGTAGGAACGGGTTAAGGACATAGATTTGTTTTGTTGTCTTTTTATTAAAATCTTTCTTCCTGATTTTAGAAAATGAAAGCAGATTTCAAAGCCAGAGGACTAATCCAAACCCACTGCAAAAACATCTCAGAAAAGCGGAGCCCCTAGAATTTGAGAAAGCAGGTTTGTACTGTGCCAGGCAACCTCCCTTCATATCCTGTCTCACATAACCTCCCTTTTTGTTCTGTCCCAGGTAAGCTCCCTTCCTGTCCTGTCCTACATAAGCTTTCTTCTTGGTCTGTCCCAAGAAACCTCCCTTCTTGTTCTGTTCCAAGCAACCTCCCTTCTTGTTCTGTTCCAAGCAACCTTCGTTCCTGTTCTGTTCCAAGCAACCTTCGTTCCTGTCCTGTGCCAAGCAAACTCTCTTCCCGTTCTGTTCCAAGCAACCTTCCTTCTTGTTATGTTCCAAGCAACCTTCGTTCCTGTTCTGTTCCAAGCAACCTTCGTTCCTGTCCTGTGCCAAGCAACCTCTCGTCCTGTTCTGTTCCAAGCAACCTTCTTTCTTGTTATGTTCCATACAGCCTGCCTTCTTGTTACACTCCATGCAGCCTCCCTTCTTGTTATGATCCATGCAGCCTCCCTTCTTGTTATGATCCATGCAGCCTTCCTTCTTGTTATGATCTATGCAGCCTTCCTTCTTGTTATGATCCATGCAGTCTCCCTTCTTGTTATGATCCATGCAGTCTCCCTTCTTGTTATGATCCATGCAGTCTCCCTTCTTGTTACGTTCCATGCAGTCTCCCTTCTTGTTATACTCCATGCAGTCTCCCTTGTTGTTATGTTCCATGCAGCCTCCTTTCTTGTTATGATCCATGCAGTCTCCCTTGTTGTTATGTTCCATGCAGCCTCCTTTCTTGTTATGATCCATGCAGCCTCCCTTCTTGTTATGATCCATGCAGCCTTCCTTCTTGTTATGATCTATGCAGCCTTCCTTCTTGTTATGATCCATGCAGTCTCCCTTCTTGTTATGTTCCATGCAGTCTCCCTTCCTGTTACGTTCCATGCAGTCTCCCTTCTTGTTATGTTCCATGCAGTCTCCCTTCTTGTTACGTTCCATGCAGTCTCCCTTCTTGTTATACTCCATGCAGTCTCCCTTGTTGTTATGTTCCATGCAGCCTCCTTTCTTGTTATGATCCATGCAGTCTCCCTTGTTGTTATGTTCCATGCAGCCTCCTTTCTTGTTATGATCCATGCAGTCTCCCTTGTTGTTATGTTCCATGCAGCCTCCCTTCTTGTTATGTTCCATGCAGCCTTCCTTCTTGTTATGATCCATGCAGTCTCCCTTCTTGTTATGATCCATGCAGCCTCCCTTCTTGTTATGTTCCATGCAGCCTCCCTTCTTGTTATGATCCATGCAGTCTCCCTTCTTGTTATGATCCATGCAGCCTCCCTTCTTGTTACGTTCCATGCAGCCTCCCTTCTTGTTACGTTCCATGCAGTCTCCCTTCTTGTTATGTTCCATGCAGTCTCCCTTCTTGTTATGTTCCATGCAGCCTCCCTTCTTGTTATGTTCCATGCAGCCTCCCTTCTTGTTATGTTCCATGCAGCCTCCCTTCTTGTTATGTTCCATGCAGTCTCCCTTCTTGTTATACTCCATGCAGTCTCCCTTGTTGTTATGTTCCATGCAGCCTCCCTTGTTGTTATGTTCCATGCAGTCTCCCTTGTTGTTATGTTCCATGCAGCCCCCCTTCTTGTTTTTTTTTTTTTGTTTAATATATGTTTATTGATCAAAACCCAAGAAAAGCATTTAAAAACATACGGTAATCACATATGCAAACATGTATATAAAATACATTGTCCGGAGACACACAGGAACAAAAAAACGAATATTAGGGGACATGCAAAACTGTGTATTAACCTGGGTCTAGGAGGATGGGGAGTTAGCCGATGCAAATTCACACAATATAATAAATAAAAAAGCATCTGAAAATTACAGGAGGAACAGAGGGAGGGATGGGGGGGTAAAAGAAAAATTAAAAATCGGGGAAGAGAAAGGGGAGGGTAGAAGATGGGTAAAGGGGGTGGTAGGAGGAGAAGAAAGTAGGAGAGAGAGAGGCCGGTAGTCGATGGACTTCACAAGACATCACGTAGCAGATTTACATATCTAACAAACAAACAATAGGCCAGATCTACATATTTATGGACTAATTGGTTATGAGTGAGGAGTTTGTTGTGAGCATGCAGGAGACACGTACATAATGTCCTTGTATCCAGTAGAACTTTTAAATTCGTTCCACTGACATGTCGCGGTGTGGCGTTTCAAGTTCTCTCTGGCTATAAGGGTGAGTTCTTCCATAAGGCAGGTGTTTTCCACTGCCTGTAGCCAGTTTTTCATTGAAGGGGCAGAAGGTTGACCCCCGATGGTTGGGAGGAGGGCTTTGGCGGCATTCAGCAGGTGTGGAGTGAGAGAACGCTTGTAAAGCCCACTGTTTCCATTGTATTGGGCAGGTCCACGGATCCACGGGTAAGGAAGAACCCGTTATTTGGTTCACAAGGTGAATAATGTTCGACCAGAAAGGTTGGATTACCGGCCACGACCACCAGATGTGAGCGTGAGATGCTGTGTTCCCGCAGTTCCTCCAACACAACGGGGAACTGGAGGGGAACATACTGTGCCATTTAGCTGGGGTATAGTGCCATCTTTTCAGCAGTTTGTAGTTAGTTTCGGCTGTCATAGAGGAAGTAGAAGAAACATGAGCAAGCTGTAATATTTTATCTCTCTGACCGTCGGGGATGTGAGAGTTCAGATCGGACTCCCACTTATTGAGAAATTACGGATATGAGGGGTTATGCAGCTGGATGATAGCTTTATAAAATTGCGAGATACAATGGAGTAGGAGGATCTTTATGAAAGAACATATATTCAATCGGCGTTAGCTCTTGAGTATTTCGTATTGGGTGTGGCAGAGAGCGAATAAATTGTTGTAATTGTTTTATCGCCACCTGTCCATGAAGGTAACCTGTTTGGAACCCAGGATATCTGGTAGGGGTCTGAGATTGCCCGATTGAGTGAGATGATGAAGAAGGAGTGAGCCTTCAGGTGACCAAGATTTAAAGCCAGTGTCCATGTTGCCGGGAAGAAAAAAGTTGTGATTCAGTGTAGGCAATAAGGGGGAATTATAGTTCCACAAGAATCTTTTGTGCAAAGAGTCCCACACTGCAAGTGTAGAGGTAGTCAGTGGTGACGTATTGGGCGATATATCTCTAAAAGAGCATGGGATCCAAGGCATAATAGACAGGTCAGCACCACTCAGCTCATGTTCCAATTTTACCCACAATTTAGTGTCGCTAACATACTTCCGGTTGAAGATCCTAGATAATGCAATGGCATATTAGTACGCCTTAAAGTCTGCAAGAGCCAGACCTCCCGCATTTTTGGGGCAGAAGAAGATCGCACGGGCTATCCTGTCTGCCCTTCCAGACGAAGCGGGATATCATAGGCACACGCAACGGCAACATTTGAAAGATGAAAAGAACCCAGGGAAGAATGTTAATTTTAAAAATATTTATTTTACCTAGCCAAGAGTGTAGGAGGGAAGACCATTGTCTCAAGTCTGTCTTAATACTGTTAAGTTGGGGGATACAATTGTGTCTAAAAAGGGAGTGAAGATGGGGGGTAAGATGAATACCTAGGTATTTTAGAGTTTCCATTTTCCATTGAAAGGGGAATTGAGGTTTTAATCGATAGAATTGGGAATATTAATATTGAGAATTTCCGATTTGGATAGGTTTATTTTAAAATTAGACAGTGTTTGCAAGGTTTGAAAAGCGGACATAAAGTTTGGAAGGGAAATGTGTGGTTGTTGGATGAAGAACAGAATATCATCCGCATATGCAGCGTATTTATGTATTTTAGGGCCCACTTTGATTCCTTGGATGCTGTTCTTATGTCTGATGTGTGCTAAGAAAAGTTCGAGGGAGATAGCGAACAAAAGGGGGATTAGAGGGCATCCCTGTCTAGTTCCATTATGTAGTGTTAGAGGGTCGCTTAATGTTCCATTAACTCGAATTTGACCCGTTGGGAGAGAATACAAGGAGGAAATACGGTAGAACATTTTGGGGCCTAGACCTAGAGTCTTCTTAAAGCGGGGTTCCACCCTAAAGTGGAACTTCCGCTGATCGGAACCCTCCCCCCCCCTCCAGTGTCACAATTGGCACCTTTCAGGGGGGAGGGGGGTGGAGATACCTGTCAAAGACAGGTATTTACACCCACTTCCAGGCATAGACTCCTGTGGGAGTCTATGCCTCTTCCTGTCCTGCCGCGCTGTCTGCTGGGACACACACGGGTCTCAGAGACAGCGCGGACAATTCCTATTGCGCTGCGCAACTCGCGCATGCGCAGTAGGGAACCGGGAAGTGAAGCCGATTCGCTTCACTTCCTGATTCCCTCACCTAGAATGGTGGCGGCAGCAGCCGAGAGCCGAGCGATCGATCGGCCTCGGCTGCCGGCATCGCTGGACCCCGGGACAGGTGAGTGTCCATTTATTAAAAGTCAGCAGCTGTAGTATTTATAGCTGCTGGCTTTTAATATTTTTTTTTGTAGGTGGAATCCCTCTTTAAGGTATTCCCCGTCCACCCTGTCAAAAGCTTTTTCAGCATCAGTAGATAGTAGAAAGATGGACTGGGAGCACCTCCGGATGTGGTGAATTAGTGAGAGGGTGTGTAGGGAATTATCCCCGGCCGACCTAACTGGGATGAAACCAGTTTGAGCTGCCGAAATCCATTTAAGTAGAAGAGGTAGTAATCTAGTGGCCATAACTTTGGCAATAAGTTTAGTGTCAAGAATTAATAGGGATATGGGGTGGTAGCTGCCACAAAGGGTGGAGATGGAATTGGCATAAGATGTTAAACGGGAAAGGAGAATGTGACTAACAATCGTATAATACAATGCAGTATAACCATCCAGGCCAGGTGCTTTACCCGATGGGGTGCTTTTCAGCGCTGTTTGGAACTCTTCTATGGTGAAGTCTGACTCCAACTACTCCTACGTGTACGTTTCTCTAGCGGGGAGAGTGTATCCAGAGCCCCTTTGACGCTGTAAAGGCTCAGTATAAGATTCTTTGAACGATTTGGCGATTTGGAGGAAGGAATGGGCCATTTCTCCCAAGGAGAATCTGACTTTGGAAATTAAGAAAGCTGATTTCTTCACCCGTATGGAGCGAGCCAGTTGTTTGCCGGGTTTGTCGCCCCCACCCCCATTCATATAATTTTTGGGAGAAAGTCTGAAACTGCCTTTTAGTTTGAGAATCTAGTAAAGCTTTCAGTTCTTCTCTTTTCTGTGATAGGGCTTCCAGATGGGATTTATGTAGGGACAATTTATGTTGTCTAAGTTAGCTATTTGCAATAGTAAATCATTAAGCTGCTGACCCTGCTCTTTCTTACTTCTAGCTCCCAGCTCAATAAGTCTGCCCCTCATCATGGCCTCATGGCCTCCCAAAGTAAAGAGTTTCTGTTGATCCATTCTCTGAAAAGTACTGTTTCTTGGTGGTGGCTAATAGAGAAGCATCAACAGGGTTAGACAGGAGGGAATCATTGAGCTTCCAGTTATTGCTGCATTGGGTAGTGAGGGGACAGCTAGGCGAATGGAGACCGAGATTTGAGACATGAAAGAGGGTTGATTATGATTCAGGCAGTAAATGTTTTCTAGTGTGCATTGGGTGTTGCCTATAGAACCCCTCACAAACAAAAACCTACCATGGGTATCCGTTAACATCTCCTCAAGTTGAAAGGACACATTTCCGCTGAACCCAATGGCCACTCCTTTGACTTTATTCGTATCCGAAAGGCTGTAATACCATTTTGGGAAGTGGGGTGAGAAGAGCCTAACCGGAGTAGTATGTGTAAGGCTTGTTTCAATTCTCTTAGCGCTTGGTGATGTTTGGTTGCATGGTTTAGGCCTCTACCATTGTATGAGAGGATATTTAGACTAGCCATTGGGGGTTTGAAATGCGTGCCTCTAGCCTGTGATGCCATCTATACCAGTAAAAGTTAGGAGAGAGCCGAGAAGGGGAGAGGAGGAAGGGAAAAGTATGGGAGAAGGGTAAACGTGTGAGTAAATCATATTTAGAAGTGCAAGCAAACCAATGGGAAACCTGTATGAGTAATGAGGTTTATCTTGGTGTTCCCGTAGGGATCGCTGAGAATGAGTGGACCGCGTGACCCCAGTTAGGAGTTCGCCAGGAGGACTCGCAGGGGCCTCTCATTCCCATCAACCCCAGAAGGAGCAGAAGGAGGGAGGTGTGGGTTATGTGACTCGAGCAAAAACTACTCGTGGTTTGGGAGCCTGGGGTCCAAGCCTGGCCATAGAGATAAACAATTTGAACTGTACTTATAAACGTCTGGCATTAAATAAAACAAAGAACAATCAATCAAAAGAACAAAAAGGAATGAAAGAAAAAGTCTGTTAACTTCATGGAATTAGAACAAAAGTGAGTGTCTGAGATCCATGGAAGATAAAACAACTGCATTCAGGACTTGACATCAATGTAATGGTATTGACATACCAACAACGCAAACTTTTAAGTGGCTGCCAACACTGAATGCACAACATGTGAGTTGAATAAGCTGTGAGGAAGAGGGCATCTCACCCATTTTTCTGAGAGTAGCCCGGAGTGTTGGTACGCTTCTTTTTAAGAGGGGTGCTTCTCCACATGGGATCCAGAGGAGTAGAGAAATCCGGTATCATATCTTGCCATCCAGGAAGATCAATCGGGGGGATTCCAATCTCACGGAAGAATCCTCCGGGAACCTCAGGGTGGATGAACGGCCATTTTTGGTAGCAATGAGGCCGGCAGGAAATCCCTATCTGTATGTTGCTCCATCCCCTCTCAATTGATCTAGGAGCGGTGGACGAAGGGCCCTGTGGACCCGGTCAAAGTGTAGGGGGTCAGTGAACGATTTCCCCAGAATAGTATTTAAGATACAACGATTCGTGGGTTCAAGATCGGTATCTTTAGTGGCTTCTGGCAACCCATGAATGTGTAAGTTGTTCCTGCGATTTCTGTTTTCTAAATCTTCTAATTTATAGAGAGAGGAGCAGTGAGCTAGTGCAAGTCTCTTCACAGAAATCTGCAGCTCTTTAATGGCCGCTGCTTGGGTGTCCTGTCTTTTCACAGTCTCCTCCACCCTCTATAATAAATGAGACATATCAGAGCATACTGCTGTGATTTCTTTCTTGATCGATTTTCTCAAGACTGCGGAACATGCCCGCCATTTCCCTTTCCAACCCGCTTACCAAGGATGACATCTCGGAGCCAGCGGGAGAGCCAGGGTCCTCCATGAGCTCCGATTCGTATGAGGAGGCAGGAAAGCTCTCACGAGGTGACACTGCCTGCTCGGAACCGGGTCCATAGGACCTCGAGGCTCTGGGCTGTGAATGCCACACGCTGGGACTGTTCTTCCCCATGGCTAGGAAGTTAGTGCGGGATCTGGCGGCTTTGGCAGACATTTTCAGAGGTGTTCAGGCCTTAGCTGGAACGGAGCTCTGCTCAAACACGTCTGACCAGCGCCATGCGGAAACCACGCATTCTGCCTCCCTTCTTGTTCTGTTTCAAGCAACCTTTCATTCTGTCCTGTCACAAACAACTTCACATCCTGTCCTGTCCTAAGTAGCTTCCCTTCATGTTCTTTTCCAACTTCCAAACAACCTCCCTTCCTCTTCTGTCCCAAGCAACCCCCCTTCCTCTTCTGTCCCAAGCAACCCCCCTTCCTCTTCTGTCCCAAGCAACCCCCATCCTCTTCTGTCCCAAGCAACCCCCATCCTCTTCTGTCCCAAGCAACCCCCATCCTCTTCTGTCCCAAGCAACCCCCATCCTCTTCTGTCCCAAGCAACCCCCATCCTCTTCTGTCCCAAGCAACCCCCCTTCTTCTTCTGTCCCAAGCAACCCCCATCCTCTTCTGTCCCAAGCAACCCCCATCCTCTTCTGTCCCAAGCAACCCCCATCCTCTTCTGTCCCAAGCAACCCCCATCCTCTTCTGTCCCAAGCAACCCCCATCCTCTTCTGTCCCAAGCAACCCCCCTTCTTCTTCTGTCCCAAGCAACCCCCATCCTCTTCTGTCCCAAGCAACCCCCATCCTCTTCTGTCCCAAACAACCCCCATCCTCTTCTGTCCCAAGCAACCCCCATCCTCTTCTGTCCCAAGCAACCCCCATCCTCTTCTGTCCCAAGCAACCCCCATCCTCTTCTGTCCCAAGCAACCCCCATCCTCTTCTGTCCCAAGCAACCCCCATCCTCTTCTGTCCCAAGCAACCCCCCTTCCTCTTCTGTCCCAAGCAACCCCCCTTCCTCTTCTGTCCCAAGCAACCCCCATCCTCTTCTGTCCCAAGCAACCCCCATCCTCTTCTGTCCCAAGCAACCTCTCTTTCTGTTCTGTTCCAAGCAACCCCCTTCCTCTTCTGTCCCAAGCAACCCCCATCCTCTTCTGTCCCAAGCGACCTCTCTTTCTGTTCTGCCCCAACAACCTCCCATCCTTTTGTAAGCAACCTCCCTTCCAATACCCAACAACATTCATTCATTTGTATTTTTCAGAAACCTTCCTTGATTATCTGAACTTTCCCGGAACACAGCAAAAACAGGTAAGAGATTTTAGCATTTCTTTGACTTTTTTTTTCAGGTGCATGACTTTAAACCCCTCCTTACAGTATTGTAAAAAAAAAAAAAAACATGAGGAGTGGATGTCTTTTTCAGGGCCATTTATAAATGGTGCTTCGGTAATCGCCCTCAGATGGCCTGCGTAGGGGGAGGGGCTGTGTCTGACACATCACTGATCATAGCTCCCGATCACAGGGAGCAGTGATCAGTGTCAGTGTCATTAGGCAGAACGGGGAGATGCTTGTTTACATCAGCAGCTCCCCGTTCTTCCTGACCGTGAGACGATCGCGGGTATCTCCGCGGACATCGAGTCCATGGGACCCGCAATCACGGTCACGGAGCTCTCGGCGAGGGCTTGCAATACCACTAAAATTTCCCCTCCTAGTACATATCTTCTACCCGCCCCACTTCAAATCTCTCCCTCCCGGCACAAATCCCCCCCTTCTAGCACATATCTTCTTCCCCCCTCCCAACACATATCCCCCTAGATCACCACTCTTAGCACCCCCTCCCCAAATTCCCCCCCCTAATTTCTCTCCCCATTTTCCTTGTGGCGCCCCCAACCTCACATGATACCCTAGTGCCCAGGGAAGCCATCCCCTCCTGCCCACCCCTTGTCCCAGCCCTGACTGAAACGATCTGAAGTAAAATTGCATTGGATTCAACTTCTGTGTCTTTTTGAAAAGATAAGCTGCCTGTGGATGGTGCCAAGTCAGCAGGTGACCATACCGTAAGGCAGGCATGTGCTAGCCATCGGGACTACCGGGAGTTTCCCGGTGGGCCAATGGCTCAGTGGGCCATTCTGATGTAAGGGGGTTGGTGATGGGAGACTCTGATGTAAGGGGGTGCTGATGGGACACTCTGATGTAAGGGGGTGCTGATGGGACACTCTGATGTAAGGGGGCTGGTGATGGGACACTCTGTTGTAAGGGGGCTGCTGATGGGACACTCTGATGTAAGGGGGTGCTGATGGGACACTCTGATGTAAGGGGGCTGCTGATGGGACACTCTGATGTAAGGGGGTGCTGATGGGACACTCTGATGTAAGGGGGTGCTGATGGGACACTCTGATGTAAGGGGGCTGCTGATGGGACACTCTGATGTAAGGGGGTGCTGATGGGCCATTCTGATGTAAGGGGGTTGGTGATGGGACACTCTGATGTAAGGGGGTGCTGATGGGACACTCTGATGTAAGGGGGTGCTGATGGGACACTCTGATGTAAGGGGGCTGGTGATGGGACACTCTGTTGTAAGGGGGCTGCTGATGGGACACTCTGATGTAAGGGGGTGCTGATGGGACACTCTGGTGTAAGGGGGCTGCTGATGGGACACTCTGATGTAAGGGGGTGCTGATGGGACACTCTGATGTAAGGGGGTGCTGATGGGACACTCTGATGTAAGGGGGCTGCTGATGGGACACTCTGATGTAAGGGGGTGCTGATGGGCCATTCTGATGTAAGGGGGTTGGTGATGGGAGACTCTGATGTAAGGGGGTGCTGATGGGACACTCTGATGTAAGGGGGCTGCTGATGGGACACTCTGATGTAAGGGGGTGCTGATGGGCCATTCTGATGTAAGGGGGTTGGTGATGGGAGACTCTGATGTAAGGGGGTGCTGATGGGACACTCTGATGTAAGGGGGTGCTGATGGGACACTCTGATGTAAGGGGGCTGGTGATGGGACACTCTGTTGTAAGGGGGCTGCTGATGGGACACTCTGATGTAAGGGGGTGCTGATGGGACACTCTGATGTAAGGGGGCTGCTGATGGGACACTCTGATGTAAGGGGGTGCTGATGGGACACTCTGATGTAAGGGGGTGCTGATGGGACACTCTGATGTAAGGGGGCTGCTGATGGGACACTCTGATGTAAGGGGGTGCTGATGGGCCATTCTGATGTAAGGGGGTTGGTGATGGGAGACTCTGATGTAAGGGGGTGCTGATGGGACACTCTGATGTAAGGGGGCTGCTGATGGGACACTCTGATGTAAGGGGGTGCTGATGGGACACTCTGATGTAAGGGGGTGCTGATGGGACACTCTGATGTAAGGGGGTGCTGATGGGACACTCTGATGTAAGGGGGCTGGTGATGGGACACTCTGTTGTAAGGGGGTGCTGATGGGACACTCTGTTGTAAGGGGGCTGCTGATGGGACACTCAAAATGTAAGTGGGCCGGTCTGGATGAAGTTCAGGGCCAAATTTCTGTCCCAATCCAGCCCTACCGTAAGGACAGACTCGGTGTAAGGTGGTATGGCAATGAAAAGGGCAGCACTGTAAACAGAACACAACCAAAAGAAACAAGCGGTCAGTGATCAGGATAAAAGTCAGGACTCCCAATATCCATACTTGTCCCTCGCCTATAATTTAGAAAGAACTGAGGATTAGTATGACCAATGTAAACTGTCTTTTATGAAGTATACACCACATCACTGACGACCTCCCTCTCTGTAGATGTCGGAGAAGCATGTTGTTGGGATTTTCTCCAGGTCTCCGCAGAGGGAATATTATTGGTTACGGGATCTTCTGAAGTCTGCGGCATTCCAGGATCAAGTCCAGGAGGTCAAATACATCTACATCCATGACAACATCTCAGGGCATGCCAGGAAATTGTTTGAGTGGGAGGTCTCGCGGTGTACATTCGGGATCTTGTGTCACAGCAAGAGGATCGGGAGAGCGTTCATCACCGATGTGCGGGGGTCTCTGTATGACTACTATCTGAAACACCTCTCTTCCCGGCTCGGTGAGTGCCGGTCTCCATATTCTAGCAGTATTTAAAGGGGCACGGGACCCGGGCGGGTTGTTTTTCTATCTGCCGGGCAGTGAGACACAGTAAAGACGTCAGGAAGAGGTCTGGAGGTATTTTTTTTTATATATCAAATATAAAATTTATATATAAAGGAAAATTTATATCAAATACTTACCGTAATTTTCCTTTCCTGATGGGCTCCATGGCAGCATACGTGTGGGTTAGCCCCGCCTCCATAATTACCCAATAGGACCTCTACTCCCATAAATCTTTGCTCCAGGCTGCTATCCGTGTTCCGTAACTAGCCTACTCCAACATTTGGGAGGGAACTCCTGCTGCCATGGAGCCCATCAGGAAAGGAAAATTACGGTAAGTATTTGATATAAATTTTCCTTTTTCCTGACAGGCTCCATGGCAGCATACGTGTGGGAAATAACTCGCCAAACACACCCGGGTGGGCTAAAAATGTTGAGCAAAGAAACTAGAATTTTATTTTTCATTGTCCACTGACAATACTTGTAAACCAAAATTAACAGAAGAAAGCGCAGCTGGCTCTACACAATAATGGGAAACAAAGGTATTAATTGAAGACCGGGAGGCTGCTCTGCAGATAACTTCTGGTGCGACATGTTGAACTGCTGCCCAAGAGATCGAGATGCCCCGAGTTGAATGAGCTGTCACTGCCTCAGGAGGAACCATGCCCTTTGCCTTGTATGCCCTTTGAATCGTTTGGACCACCCAAGATGAGATCGATCTTACTGATGCTCGCATCCCTTTATTTTGCCATGAAGAAGGACAAAAAGAAAGTCTGTTCGTCTGAACGAGGCTGTAGCGTCCAGATATTGTTTCAAGGTGCGACCAACATCCAGGGGATGAATCTCTTGGTTGTCTGACATTCTAAACGTAGGTAGCACGATCTCCTGATTTTCGTGAAATACTGATGTGACTTTTGGATTTGATCCAAGCATAGGGATCAGGACCACTCTGTCCGGAAAGAAAGATAGAAATGGTTCAACTGACCCAAGATTCCTAATTTCCGACACTCTTTTGGCTGAAGTTATTGCTACCAGAAAAACCGTCTTGATAGTGAGATCTCCTAAAGACAGGGGAGCATCCAAACCTTTCCCAAGATCAGAAAGAAAGTCCAATACTAACGGAAGGTCCCATTTGGGAAACCTGGGCCTCTTTGAGGCCTAAGCCTGATGGCTCCTTTAAAGAATTGTTGTATTAATGTATGATTCGCCCACGAAACTCCTGTAAAGGCTGAAATGGCTGAAACTTGTACTCTAAGAGAACTATTGCCAGAGACAAGTCTAACCCTGACTGAAGGAAAGACAAGATATCTTGAACTGCCGGAGAATTATATGAATTTGATCTAGAAGACATGTGGCCCATAAACCTGGCCCATATACGTTCGTACACTTTATTGGTACTCTTCCGTCTAGCACTAAGAAGGGTTGGAATCGCTTCTTCTGGGCAACCTAGAGCTTCTAGCCTTCCCCTCTCAAGAACCATGCCCTGAGGTGTAGACAGGATGGGCATGGGTGTAACAGTGTGCCTTGAGACAGTAGATCTGGCCTGAGAGGCAGGGGAACTGGGTCCTGATAGCTGAGGAGCAACAGCAGAGGAAACCAAGGCCTGTTGGGCCAGAATGGTATTATCGCAATGATTTCCACCTTCTCCCCTCTGAGCCTCCGAAGAAACTGTAGGATTACAGGAACTGGAGGGAAAGCGTAGGCTCTCTGGAACTTCCAACAATCCGTGAGAGCATCTATCCCGAACGCCTGAGGATCCCTGAACCTCGAGTAGTATCTGTGCATCTTGCGATTGTACGGCGAAGCGAACAGATCGACCTCTGGAGATACTCCCAGAGTCAGAAGCCACTCGAAGACATCCCTGTGAAGGGACCACTCGTTGTTGTCTATTTTGACCCTTGACAGAAAATCTGCTTGAACATTCTGGACCCCCGGGATGTATACAGCAGAAATGTTGACCACATTCTTCTGAGCCCAGTTCATTATCGGTTCTACTTCTCGTAGTAGAGACCAACTGCGAGTCCCTCCTTGTTTCTTTATATAGGCCACCGCAGTTGTGTTGTCCAGTCTCAGCATTACTGAAGACCCTGCCACCAGATGGCGAAATGCTATTAGTGCTTGAAAGGCTGCTCTCAACTCCAGGATGTTGGAGACTACACACAGCGCCGGGAACGACCACCTTCCTTGAGCTACTTCCGTAAGGCAATGAGCGCCCCAACCTTTGTTGCTGGCATCTGAGGTTATTATCACCCAGGAAATGGGGACTATCGAATGATGGTTGCGTAGATTCTTCCCTTGAAGCCACCAGAGGAGAGACATCCTCATCGCTGGTGTAAGGAGTATGCGCTGTGATTGATTGGACGAGTCCCACTGTTGCAGAAACCCTTTCTGGAAGGGACGAGTGTGCCACTGGGCCCACTTCACCATAGGGATGGTGGCCGTCATTGGGCCGATCACTTTCAAGCATTGAAGAGCCGAAAGATGAGATGATTCCCAAGCCTTGTGAATCCTGTCCCGGATAACACAGATTTTTTCCTCTGGCAGAGAGATAGTGCCTTTTAATGTGTCGAACTGAGCCCCTAGAAACACGATCACTTGAGTTGGAACCAGATGGCTCTTCTCTAGGTTCAGGAGCCAACCAAACGTCTGTAGAGTGGAGATGACTAAACTCTTGTGAACCAGAATTTGATCTCTGTCCTGAGATAATAAGAGCAAATCGTCCAGATAATGATGGAGACGAACTCCTTTGACTCGTAAAAGAGCTACTATCGCTAGGAGTACCTTGGAGAAGACCCGAGGAGATGTTGTCAACCCGAATGGGAGACAGGTAAACTGGAGGTGTTGATCGCCAACTGCGAAACGGAGAAATTGCTGGAAATCCCTTGCTACTGGCACGTGAAAGTATGCGTCCTTCAAGTCGATTGAGATTAACCAATCACCTAGCTGCACCGACTGTTGGATTGTAGGAAGAGACTCCATTTTGAACTTTTCCTTGCGAATGAAGGAATTGAGGAAGGTCAAATCTATCACCGGCCTCCATGCGCCATTTCTTTTCTGAACCATAAACAGAGGAGAATACATGCCTTCGCCACGTTCGTCTTCTGGCACGGGCACGGCTGCGCCTTGATCCAGCAAACAACTTACGTAGGTCAATAGGACCTGTTTCTTTTTCCTCTGAGTCTGGAATTGTTGTGGGAATGAACCTTAATCTCGGAGTGTTGATGAAAGTCCACTTGTGACCCGAGGAAACCGTCTTGACGGTCCAATAATCTTGAATTGAGGCCGCCCAAATTCAAAAGATTTGGTAGAATCTTGATTACCTGCGGAAGCCCCCTTTGAGGTTTTCTTAAGGGAGGATTGTCTGGACCTCCAAGATCTAGAGAACTCCCTGCCGGGTCTATAACTGCGCGCTTCTCTAGCACGATCCGAGGTCTGCCTTCTTGGAAAAATACGTTTTTGGTTTTGAAGGCGTCTGTCTTGAGGGAGGAACCCAGACCTCCCACCTGTGGCCCGGGATATGGCGCTATCTAGTTTATTACCAAACAAGGAGGTTCCCTCAAATGGTATACGACACCATGCCTGCTTAGATGTTGGATCCGCCAACCAGGGACGGAGCCACAAAGCACGGCGTGCCGAGACTGCTGCCAACATAGCCCGAGACAGAAGGCGGGTAATGTCAATAGATGCCTCCCCCAAAAAGGCTGATGCCAATCTGATCTCCTGAATGGGAGAGTCTTTAGCCGTATCCACTGAGATACCTCTCAAGAACTCTTCAACATTGTCGGCCCATGTTTCAATAGCCTTTGAGACTGCGGCTAAAGCCAAAGTTGGTTTACAAGCCATCCCTGAAGTTAGATAAATTCTTTTCAGATCTGAGTCAATTCTTCTCTCTAACGGATCTTTTGAAAGATACTGTGTCTTCCAAAGGGAGAGTCACGTATTTGACTAAACGCATAAGTGCTGCATCTACCAGAGGAGCTGATTCAAGGTGCTTCACATCATCCTCCTTAAAGGGGTACAATTTAGACACCTTTGATTGCATGGAGCTCTTCCTATCAATCTTGCTCCACTCTTCAGTAATGATTTCTCCCAATTCAGATAGGAAAGGAAAATGTTGCCGTTCCTTTTTGAGTTGTTTGAAAAACTTTCTTTGTTTGGGGAGAAGTAGTGGGTTCTTCCCATTTTAAAGCTTCTTTCACTGCCTTGACAAGAGCAGGTACTAAAGCATAATCAAATCCTACTCCTGGATCCTCTGGATCCGATTCGCTGTCAGACAAGAGCACAGAGTGGTGGCTTGGTTGAGAAGATTCCCCAGTCTCTTGTAAGAGCCCTTCACCTCCTGAAGGACATAATGGGTCTGAGGGGGATTCCATAGCGTGATGAGCTTCCCTCTGCTGCAGGGATTCCTTTACCACTCTTCTCACCATAGATTCCAAGCGTTGATCCGCACCATCTCTTTCATCTGCGACTTTAGAGAAGCAATGATCACAGAGCGATTTGTCTGATGGGATGGGCATCTTATAGCCCCAACATGAATTATCTGGTCCTCTGCTTGAATGCGAGTGACCACTGCGTTGTTCAGATCTGGAAGACCTACGGTAACCAGACTTTGACGATGATTTACGGTGGTGCGATTTTGACGATCCACTGCAACTATGCGCACTGTAATGCGGTTCAGACCTAGAAGGGCTATAAGGAAATACACAAGAAAAGAGAGAGATACAGACCAGGCTGGTATCAAATGCTAAGGAATACTCCACAAATACACAGCAATCCAGCCATGCACATACCTGTTACAAGCGGGCAGGTCACTAGTAGGCAGTGAGGCATCCATGACTAAGAACGCTGACTGTAACAACAATAGACCCTCATAAGCAGCCATACAAAACACAGGAGCAACAATACATCAGAGCAGATCATAAACCTACCTTACACCAACCAGAGAATAGCCCCGGGAAGTCGCTGAATCTCCTGCAATCATTCCCAAATTCTGACATCTCTCACTGTGTTTTAAATATGGCGCCCATGACGTCATCAGCGGCGTCAGACGCGAGATGCCCGCGCACATGCGCGGGAACCAAGCCTCGCTTTGGATTTGGGTCCGCGCATGCGCAGAACGCAGCGCTGGACCCGGAAACAGGGGGAGAAAGGCTGCTGGAACGCGGAAGCGTCAGCGCCTATACACAAGAACCAGCTGGCATATGAAAAGACACAGGTAGAAAAGAAAACACATAAACACTGCTGCCATGAAAAACGGAATTTTTACAGCTCACCACTCCACCAACGATCGTCTGGCCGAACAGGTTCAAGCACACACCACCGATCCACCGGGCAGATAATGGCCACCTTACATAGCAGGTAATAAGCCGTGCGCACTTATCTTCGGATAAACAAAGTCTTCAGCGCTACTCTGCCATACACTCCATACCCATGCTTAACAGACAGGGCCTATCGGAGGAACAAAAGCTTGATAGTCGGCCAACTTGATCGTAGTGAAGATCTCTTCAGATAGGAAACACCTGTCCTATGGAGGAGGACAAAAAAGGAACACGGATAGCAGCCTGGAGCAAAGATTTATGGGAGTAGAGGTCCTATTGGGTAATTATGGAGGCGGGGCTAACCCACACGTATGCTGCCATGGAGCCTGTCAGGAAAGATTTTTTTTATATATCTTATATATTTTTTTTGTCTTGGTCGTCCCAACCCACCATCCCCTATTATGGCAATGACATTTTGTAATAAAAACTTCTCATTTTTATTACATACAATATCTCACAAAAGTGAGTACACCCCTCACATTTTTGTAAATCTTTTCTTCTAGCTTTTCATGTGACAGCACTGAAGAAATGACACTTGTCTACAATGTAAAGTAGTGAGTGTACAGCTTGTATAACAGTGTAAATTTGCCGTCCCCTCAAAATAACTCAACACACAGCCATTAATGTCTAAACCGCTGGGAACAAAAGTGAGTACACCCCTAAGTGAAAATGTCCAAATTGGGCCCAAAGTGTCAATATTTTGTGGCCACCATTATTTTCCAGCACTGACTTAACCCTCTTGGGCATGGAGGTCACCAGAGCTTCACAGGTTGTCACTGGAGTCCTCTTCCCCTCCTCCATGATGACATCACAGAGCTGGTGGATGTTGGAGATCTTGTGCTCCTCCACCTTCCGTTTGAGGATGTCCCACAGATGATCAATAGGGTTTAGGTCTGGAGACAAGCTTGGCCAGTCCATCACCTTTACCCTCAGCTTCTTTAGCAAGGCAGTGGTCATCTAGGAGGTGTGTTTGGGGTGGTTATCATATTGGAATACTGCCCTGCGGCCCAGTCTCTGAAGTGAGAGGATCTGCTTCAGTATGTCACAGTACATATTGGCATTCATGGTCCCCTCAATGATCTGTAGCCCCCCAGTGCCGGCAGCCCTCATGCAGCCCCAGACCATGACACTCCCACCACCATGCTTGACTGTAGACAAGACACACTTGTCTTTGTCCTCCTCACCTGGTTGCCCCCACACACGCTTGACACCATCTGACACCAAATACGTTTATCTTGGTCTCATCAGACCACAGGACATGGTTCCAGTAATCCATGTCCTTAGTCTGCTTGTCTTCAGCAAACTGTTTGCGGGCTTTCTTGTGCATCATCTTTAGAAGAGGCTTCCTTCTGGGACGACAGCCATGCAGACGAATTTGATGCAGTGTGCGGCGTATGGTCTGAGCACTGACAAGCTGACCCCCCCCCCCCCACCCCTTCAACCTCTGCAGCAATGCTGGCAGCACTCATACGTCTATTTCCCAAAGACAACCTCTGGATATGACGCTGAGCACGTGACCTCAACTTCTTTGGTGGACCATGGCGAGGCCTGTTCTGAGTGGAACCTGTCCTGTTATACCGCTGTATGGTCTTGGCCACCGTGCTGTAGCTCAGTTTCAGGGTCTTGGCAATCTTCTTATAGCCTAGGCCATCTTTATGTAGAGCAACAATTTCTTATTTCAGATCCTCAGAGAGTTCTTTGCCATGAGGTGCCATGTTGAACTTCCAGTGACCAGTATGAGAGAGTGAGAGCGATAACACCAAATTTAACACACCTGCTCCCCAGTCACACCTGGGACCTTGTAACACTAACAAGTCACATGACACCGGGGAGGGAAAATGGCTAAATGGGCCCAATTTGGACATTTTCACTTAGGGGTGTACTCACTTTTGTTGCCAGCAGTTTAGACATTAATGGCTGTGTGTTGAGTTATTTTGAGGGGGACAGGAAATTTACACTGTTATACAAGCTGTACACTCACTACTTTACATTGTAGACAAGTGTCATTTCTTCAGTGTTGTCACATGAAAAGATAGAAGAAAATATTTACACAAATGTGAGGGGTGTACTCACTTTTGTAAGTACCTTTTTCCTAATCGATATACAGCTGTCACATGACCCGGCTCTCTCTCAGCCTGTCTGCAGGGAAACATAAGCAGGAGGAGCTTCTAGTCCTCTACTGCTGGTCACATGTTCAAAAAAAAAAAAAAAACAGCCTTTGGAATTTAGCATACAAATAAGTAATTAATATCAAAAAACTCCTTTAAATCATCATACAAATATACTGTATATTTGAAATCAAATCATTAATATTATTTTGTGAAAATATTCTGGTGTGCGTGGATTTCTGTCAGTGTCACGCCCCTCCAGCCTGTGTCTAATGCCTTATACACACGGTCAGAAATTACAACGGGAAAAGTCCGATCGGATTTATGTTGTCGGAAAATCCGATTGTGTGTGGCCTTTATCCGTCGGAAAAAAATTTGAGAGCAGGACCTAAAATTTTCCGACAACAAAATCCGATTGGACTTTTTCCGATCGTGTGTATAGAATTCCGAAAGTGCCACGCATGCTCGGAATAAATTTGGGGACAAGAGCTATTGGCTACTGTCCTCTACGTAGTCCCGTTGTACGTTTTGTACGTCACCTCCTTGGGAACGATCGGATTTTCCGCCAACTTTGTTCCGACCGTGTGTATGCAACACAAGTTTCGAACAAAATCCGACGGATTTTGTGGTCGGAATGTCCAACCGTGTGTACGGGGCATTAAAATAAAGGTCGACCTCTGCCAACATTACTGTGCCTCTTCAGGTCCCTTTATGAGCTTTATATGCACTTCTTAAACTTGAGTGTTACATTGTTACTCCTTTTAAATAAATGTTATTTTTAAACGATATCGCACTATGTGGAACCTTTCTTTGATTTTTTTGGTTTCAACGTGTGAGCAAAGGATATTCTCTGTCTTTTCCTCCTTCCATTTTGAGCCTTCATATGCCTGCACGCTGTGGATTTGATGTTAACCACCACTATTCAAACATCTGTCCAGGATTTCTGATGGCTTTCCATATACGGTGTTTATAGCCATAAGCCCTTTTTGACTTAAGAGGTATAAGCCCCTTTAAGTCCATTACTTCCAGGTAAGCCTTCATGCAATTGGTGGTGGTGTCTTCTACAAGCTTCTCTTTACAGAAGTTTCTCTCTTCATAGAGCCTTTTCACATTGATGTCACTTACCTTATCGATGTTTTTGAGATGTTCAAATGGACATTGTTCCCCCTTAGACGATCCTCCATGTCTCCCAGTTTATCAGTGTGGGCAGTTATTTCTCTTTGCATAGTTCATTTTTTCTGATATTATTTATTGATACCAGGACTTTTAGAATTTTATTAGTCATCATTTTTTCACTTGGTGGACAATATCTACATACTTTTTATCATACATTTTTCACTTTGTGGACTATTTTTATATTTAGTGTGTGTTTAACCACTTTCAGACCGGACCATTTTGCTGGTCAAAGACCAGACCACTTTTTGTGATTCGGCACTGCGTCGCTTTAACTGACAATTGCGCGGTCGTGCGACGTGGCTCCCAAACAAAATTGACGTCCTTTTTTTCCCACAAATAGAGCTTTCTTTTGGTGGTATTTGATCACCCCTGCGGTTTTTATTTTTTGTGCTATAAACAAAAATAGAGCGACAATTTTGAAAAAAAGGCATTATTTTTTACTTTTTGTTATAATAAATATCCCCAAAAATATATAAAAAAACATTTTTTTCCCTCAGTTTAGGCCGATATTTTTCTACATATTTTTGGTAAAAAAAATTGCAATAAGCGATTATTGATTGGTTTGTGCAAAAAAAATAGCGTTTACAAAATATGGATAGTTTTATAGCATTTTTATTAATAATTTTTTATTATTTTTTTTTTTTACTAGTAATGGCGGCGATCAGCGATTTTTATTGTGACTGCGACATTGTGGGGGACCCATCGGACATTTTTGACACATTTTTGGGACCATTGTCATTTATACAGTAATCACTGCTATATAAATGCAGTGATTCCTGTGTAAATGACACTGGCAGTGAAAGGGTTAACCAGTGGGTGGCAGTGTAGGGGTTAAGTGTTCCTAGGGATGTGTTACTAACTGTGGGGGGGTTGGGCTTTCATTTAGTGAACACTGATCTCTGCTCCAATCACATGGAGCAGAGATCAGCGTCACTAGTTGCTAGGCAGAATGGAAAAATGCTGTTTACACAGCATTTCCTCCATTCAGCCGTCCCGTGAGACAATCGCGGGTCCCGCGACCGGACTCACGGGGGTCCCGACCAGCGCGGGAGCGCGCCGCCGGCGGCGCGCTCCCGATGGCAGGGCGGCATTGAAGATTGGACGTACATGTACGCCAATATGCCTGCCCGTGCCATTCTGTCGACGTACATCATCGTGCGCTGGTCGGGAAGTGGTTAAACTGATCACAATATTATTTTCATTTTTATATATTGCTAAATATAATGTGTGTATGTGCTGAATTTCATTACATGATTAAGAGGGAGGTGAAGCCTCCATTAATC
The DNA here is from genome assembly GCF_037356315.1 of Lithobates pipiens. Classification (NCBI taxonomy): domain Eukaryota; kingdom Metazoa; phylum Chordata; class Amphibia; order Anura; family Ranidae; genus Lithobates; species Lithobates pipiens. The sequence goes on along the minus strand of NW_027507784.1, from coordinate 14,783,135 downwards.
TACATGTAATATTCCTTCCCCATTGTGTTTAGCTAGTTAGTGGGCATGGAGGAGGAGGAAGGGTGTGGGCTGTCATGTAGCACTGTGTATACATCCACACATGTGACTCTATAGTCACACGGCCTGCTCCCATTTGATAGGGAGGAAATGCTCAGCATAGAAACTCATCCATGTGCTGTAGGGCTATTGCGCCCCCTAGCATGCAACCAACGTGATGCTTCTGGGGGGGGGGGGGATGTTGAAAAAGAAAACTTTGCCTCGGCGCACACCACTTTTAATTTTGCAAGATATAGCATACTATATGCTAGTTGTAAATCTCCCATCCTTTTCTTGACATGAACAAAACTGGCCCTTTGTTTTGGTGTGGCCGCCGAGAAGTCAGGGTATATTGAAATGCGATTACCATTATACTGAAGGTCCCCCAGGGAGCGTGCCGCAAGGAGGATGTTTTCACGATCTCTGAAGTGCAGTATGCGTGCTGTAATTGGGCGTGGGTGGGCACCAGGTGGAGGAGGTTTAGATGTTATTCTATGAGCCCGTTCTATGGCAAGTAAACTTGAAAATGTGGTATCCGCCATATTGTCCTTAAGCCAAATTTCCAAGTAATCCTTGGGTTGTTTACTGTATGCTTTCTCAGGGAACCCCACAAAATAGACATTGCTCCTCCTTTGACAGTCCTCCATGTCTCCCAGTTTATCAGTGTGGGCAGTTATTTCTCTTTGCATAGTTTGTGTGGTGCTTTCTAATGGGCGGAAAAACATTTTCCAGGTCACTGTTCTGTTCAGCTTCTGTGGTCCTCCCTCTCCGATATTCTGCACATCTTGCTTTATAAATGACATTTACGCCCCCATGCCATCTGTGAGTGCTGTCAGGGTGGTTTGGCATGTGTATATGGCCTCCATTATTTGTTTCAGGGAGGGCTCCCCTTCTCCTTCCGCCAGCGCTGCATCCCCCAGATCTGTGTGGGGTAGCCTGTCTAAGGAGAGTCCCCTTCTCAGCCCTCTAGGTCTGTGGGGCAGCGGGTTTACCTTACTAGAGGTAGTGGGGGATTGAGTCACTCCACTCTGCTGTGTGCTGCCTGGGCCCCTATCCGCCTCCTCGTGGCGGCCGCCATCTTGGGATCACCATGCAAAGTGTGATAGACGTTCTGCGGCCGCATCCATGGGTGCTGGCCCGTATTTTACCATCTCCCACTGTTCTGCCAGCTCCAGGGTGTATGAGGGTGCTGGTGCTGATCAGGATCCATATTTCTGACACTCAGGATGATCGTAGAAGGGTTCGTCCCGGCCGGAGGTCTCACTCAGTGCTGCTTACATGTCTGCCGCTAGCTCTACCCCCCGCTCAGCATAGAAACTCACTGAAAACTGAGCATGTGCAAAGCTGCCAACACTGCTCTGCAAAATTCCCAACTGCATTGGGGACATAGACAAGAGGGGGAGTCGGAAAACAGCAGGATCAACCAGGTTTTTTTGCAGAAGGTGGCTATGAACCGCATGTAATACACCATTTATTGATAGTTTTCTACGATGTGGGTTTAATGACGCTTTAATAATGAGGCGTATAATTTTTTTTTTTTTAAACGTGTGCAAAAAAAAATGGTTTCAACTGTATAAATTGCAAAACAAAAAAAATGATTCTGGCCGCTGATTGTTATCACTTCTCTTCCTATCAGGGAAGAAGAATGTCCTTGTGGTGATCGATGACATGGAGGACCAGAGCGGGGAGGAAAAGGAGTGGATCTTGGCACAGCAGCCCAGCCTCCACATACTGACCAGAGATGTTCTCTTCTTCGGCAGGGAGAAAATAGCAATACAAGCCAAAGATCTCCCCATATAAAAAGAGCGAAATGTGACATAATGGACTATGGTATAAAATTTTACGCTTTAAAGATTGTATAGTCTCTTTTTCCTTTAGTGAGATAAATATGAAATGGTGAATATTGAAAATGTATCATTTTTATTTTTTGTCAGCAGGTGGCGCTATAAACTCTTTCTTACATGTTTCCTTGCACGTTTTTTCTTCTTCTGATTGCAACCTGTTAAAATAAATAAAAATAACTTTACACACTCGGGTCCCTTTTACTTGTATTGAACCTTTACAAAAGCATTTATTTTTCCTTTTTAGGTCTACTATTTCAGGATTACCCATTCAGTATCCTTATCAGTTGATCCCTAGACACTCCGCTTTCCAATGTCGCTCCCTTTCTTGCCCAGGGGGGGTCACGGAAAGGTCTCATTTCCCGCTCACACGCCAGGCCCTTTGTTATTGTAAAGGGTTAAAGAGGAAGTAAAGGCAGTTGAAAAAATAAAATAAAAAAATAATAAAAAATAATAATAATAATAAAAAAAGGAACCTGCAAGGCACTTACCTGAGAACGAAGCCCCCGAAGCGGTCCTCCATCTTCATGTCCGCCGCTGCCATAGATCCCGGAGTAACTTCCGGGTCTCGCAGCTTCGGCGCTGGGATTCGCCGGAGCAGCGATGACGTCACTCCCGCGCATGCGCACGTGAGCCGACACTCGCGGCATATCGCTGCGGCCTGCCTAGTGCGCTTACGTGCCGCTGTCTACGGCACATGCCTTTTTGTAAATATCTCCTAAACCGTGTAGGTTTAGGAGATATTTATTGGACCTACAGGTAAGCCTTAACCTAGGCTTACCTGTAGGTCAAAGTGGTTTGTAAGGGTTTACAACCACTTTAAGAGGCTGTCTCGGAAGCTTCTGTCACTCCAAACCCTCAGAGGTGGAACGTGGCCTGAAATGCCGGACTTCGGGTCTGTCTTTGTTTCCGTGCACAGAGTATTGGCAGGTCAGGCGTGGTTCCAGCCCAGGAGCATGCACGTAGGGGTGGTTATGCGGGGTGTCTAGGGGACCCTGCGAGGCAGCATGGACATCTGAAAAGGCAGAAAAAAATTCAATGGACCAATTAACAGAAATGACTGTCAGCCAGTGCCGGTGTCATGTCAATATGTGCCCGCTGTCTAAATGCAAGGGCACTCCAGCTGATTTGCCGATCAGCTAGAGTGACGTCACCACAGCACATGGGCACATCGCAGGAGCCTATTTTCGACGGGGGAGCCACTGTGGCTCCAGCGCCACCTTGTGATGCCAGCAATCCCTGTGACCTCAGTGTCTCTGGCATCCCTTGTGATTCCAGTAACCCCTGTGACCTCAGTATCTGCAGCATCCCCAGTGGCTCCAGCATTCCTTGTGACTCCAGTGACCCCAGTCTGTCCAGCTTGTGAGTCAAGGTTCCCTGTGCCTTCAGCATCCTTTGCGACTCCTGTTATCTCTGTGCCTCCAATGTTCCCCGTGTCTCTGGTGACCCCTTCTAACTCCAGAATTCTCTGTGTCTCCACTGACCCCGGCGACCCTCCTTGTGACTCCGGGGCGACCATCCTTGTGACTCCGGCGACCTCCGCGTCTCTAGAGACCCATACGACACAAGCAACCCTTCGGTCTCTGGTGGCCCCTGTATTATCAAATACCCCAGTACTCCTAGTCCTACAGTGACCACTGTGCACTTATGTGTCATCCAGTGACCCCAGAGCACTCTGTGACTCCTGCGTCTTCAACTTCTCTTGTTACTCTAGTGCAGAGGTCTCAAACTGGCGGCCCTCTAGCTGTTGCAAAACTACAAGTCCCATCATGCCTCTGCCTGTGGGAGCCACGCTTGTAACTGTCAGCCTTGCAATGCATGATGGGACTTGTAGTTTAGCAACAGCTGGAGGGCCACCAGTTTGAGACCCCCTGCTCTAGTGAGTCCTTCGTCTTCAGCAACCCCTATAACGCCAAGGACCCGTCTGTAAGATATGTTAATATAGGCCGGAATTTTTTTTTTTTATAACCATGAAAATATACAGTAAAATAGATGGTTATTTATGTTTTCACCAGCAGGGGTAGCTCTCATCCCCTTTTCCCGCCTTCCAGTACCTCCTTTGCTCCCATGTAATGCAAGACATACTCACCTAGCGATCAATTGGAGCATTTCTTTGCCTTTGTATGCCAGAGGAACTCCTAAATTAAATTTTCAGGTCTCAGGGAACCCTTACTAAAACCAGTTCACTGGAGATCAGTGGGAATGATACCCTCTCTTACTTTAGCGATCAGTAAGAATAACACAAACCGTTACAGAGGTGGTTAGAATGATACAGACAGCTAAAAAGATCATGGGTGTCATGCTGCAGGCCTGGGACGTTGCTGGTACCATTAAATGGGAGGACGATCAACTACGGCAAGGACATATATGGAGCTGCGCCAGTGTGCAACAGTTAATCATTAATTAAAAAAAAAAAAAAAAAAAATTAGTTTTTATATAAAAAAAATAATTATCAGCAAAAATTCGTATAATTAAGTCCACAATGGTTAATCATCCATTGACACCTCGGCAACTCCACACATAGACAGAAAGTGCCCGACCACCAGGATATGAATCCGCTTACCAGATGGCAAAGCGTGAGCAACGTTCGGCTATAACCCAGCCACGGCCTTTAGCTTGCACTGAAGACACTTTAAATCATACAGGACCGGAACACCATGACAGGTAAACCCACTCTGATGTTTCACAGGATCATACCGTATTCAGATGGTATTGCAATAAACTCAAAAGGAAAGCGAAACTGCCCCTAGTGTAATAACGTTCATATGTTTAATAAAAAAAAAAATTCATATTGCACTTACGTGTTAAATGAGATCAATCGTATTAAAAACAAGTAGCGTGGTGACGTCACTGCGTGCCTCCCTCAGACGCGTTTCGTCATAGGTGACGTTTTATACTACAGCCCCCAACAACCTCTGTAGGAACCCTACAGTCCCATGGAATCATGGGTGAGAATGGCTGAATTAGAGGGTGGAGGACAGGGGGAGCCCAGAGATTCTTTTAAGAATGTACAAAAAAAAAAAATGACCAATAACAGAGTCAGATCCCCCCCCGCTGGTCACGCCTGCAATCTACAGAACTTTTCCACAGCTGGGATGACAGTCATACCGACAGACTTTCTGAATATTGTCCATCCGCAGGAAGAGATACGAGGCCAGGAAAGTTCTGGGAACATAATCCCCCCCGCCCCCCCCATGAAGTGTATCAGGTAGAGACACAAAGTGGGTAAAAAGTTTTATTTAAATTTTTTTAACAAAACAATTTTCATGTAGAAAAAAAAAGAAAAGAAAACAAACCGAGCATCACAAACAGTAGCACAGTACACGCCCCGCTTGTTCCCTCTCCCCTCTTAGGCAGTACACAATGTAACATCTGATACAGATGAGTACAGAGTTCACCTCCCGCCGACAGAGGTCAGAGGGCAAACGGGTTGGCGTGAATGGTGACGTCTTTTATCCGCACTTCCGTCAGCGGGCGAAATGACTTCTCGTGTACCGGAAGCTTCTCCAACTCATCCAGAGTGTCCAGTCCATCGATTACTCTGCAAGAAGCATGACAGAACAACGTGAGAGCCGGAACAAAGAGTAGGGAACGGGGGTCAGGCTTAAAGGATAACTAAAGATTTTTTATTTTATTTTTTTTAAACAAAACTAAACACGTCATACTTACCTCCTCCGTGCAGTTGGCTTTGCACAGAGCGGCCCCGATCCTCCTCTTCTGGGGTCCCTCAGCGGCGCTCCTGGCTCCTCCTCTTATCGGCGGCCCTGTTGGAGAACCGCTCTCATGTCCTGCTGCTGCTGCATCCATTGACACAGAGAGTAGGACTCAGCTCCGCCCACTGCGTCATTGGATTTGATTGACAGCAGCGGGAGCCAATGGCTTCACTGCTATCTATCCAATCAGGACCCGAGACACTGGCTGGAGCTGGTGTGCTCATCCCTGTCGCTGGAAAGACCAGGTTCAGGTAAGTATAAGGAGGGGGGGGGGTGCTGCATCACAGATGATTTTTCACCTTAATGCATTAAAAGGGTGAAAAACCTTGAAGGTTTACAACCCCCCATTAAAACGGAACCCTCAGAAACCAGCCAATAACATCCGTAAAATGCTGATCTGCTGAAGCAGGGATATGCAATTAGCGGACCTCCAGCTGTTGCAGAACTACAAGTCCCATGAGGCATAGCAAGACTGACAGCCACAAGCATGACACCCAGAGGCAGAGGCATGATGGGACTTGTAGTTTTGCAATGGCTGGAGGTCCGCTAATTGCATATCCCTGTGCTAAAGGGTTGAATTCTCTCTGGACACTTTTGTGATTTATACAGCACATATACATTTATTATAATATATATATATATATATATATATATATATATATATATATATATATATATATATATATATATATATATATATATATATATATGTGTATGTATATATATATATATATATATATATATATATATATTTTTTTAAGATTTATTATAATAAATCTATATATAGTGTTAATATAATAATTATATATAAAAAATATCGATTTTATATTTATTATATTAATATATAGATTTATTATATATATATATATATATATATATATATATTTATTTAAGATCACAGCATCATTCCTCCAGCATTATATGAAAGAACTCTTCTCCCTACTTCCTTTCTGCTGGCCTCTGGGTGCTAAAGACTTTAGCTGTGCAATGTGCTGATCAGTTGCTGGACTTCATTCTAGTACACTGTAATCAAAGAAAACGATCAGCAGATTGCACAGCTAAAGTCCACGGCTGAGCGGAGCATGCACGTCTAAAGGGATACCAAGGATTTGTTTTTGTTTTCATATAAAGGCTCAAAGACGGCTCATCCACACAAGACAAACAGCCAAAATGACTGAGGGCAAAAGGAAGCTAATAGTTAAAAGAAGCGGGCCAATGACAGTATGGATCAGGAGCGGAGCAGAATGAGAATACGTGAAGTCGCTCTATGTATTCGGTCGCGGTCTACTAGCCTAATAAGACTAGAGGAAGGCGAGACCCCCCCCCCGATATACATCTCCAGGTCTGATATCCTGATAAAGTCTAGAGGAAGGGAAGACCCCCCCAGATATACATCACCAGGTCTGATATCCTAATAACACTAGAGGAAGGGGAGACCCCCCCAGATATACATCACCAGGTCTGATATCCTAATAACACTAGAGGAAGGGGAGACCCCCCCAGATATACATCACCAGGTCTGATATCCTAATAACCTTAGAGGAAGGGGAGACCCCCCCAGATATACATCACCAGGTCTGATATCCTGATAAAGTCTAGAGGAAGGGAAGACCCCCCCAGATATACATCACCAGGTCTGATATCCTAATAACACTAGAGGAAGGGGAGACCCCCCCAGATATACATCACCAGGTCTGATATCCTAATAACACTAGAGGAAGGGGAGACCCCCCCAGATATACATCACCAGGTCTGATATCCTAATAACCTTAGAGGAAAGGGAGACCCCCCCGAGATATACATCACCAGGTCTAATATCACTAGAGGAAGGGGAGACCCCCCCACCTTCCTCTAGTCTTTTATATAAAGATATCAGACCTGGAGATGCATAATAAGACTAGAGGAAGGGATAAGAGGAGGGAGAGGTGACCACCCCTTGGTCTAATATCGCCCCCCTCCCCGATAACTCACTTTCCGAAGACGGTGTACTTCATGTCCAGGTGGGGTTGCTTGGCGTAGGTGATGAAGAACTGGGAGCCGTTGGTGTTGGTGCCATTATTGGCCATGGAGACCACGCCACGCACGCTGTGCTGGAGGAGGGGAGAGAACACACACAGGAATGACTATACAATGAACTGCAGTCCGGTGCCTCCAATCTCCTACCCACATCAATACCAATCTCTAAGACGTCTGCAGCGAAGGAAAGGAGACTTCTAGAGGAAATATATACAATCATAGGTGGGGCTGTAAATAGGAATTACCACTGAAAACTGAATTCTCTGTATAGTAGAGAGTGTGAGACGGTGTCAGCAGACCATCCCCCACCCCCCAGTCCTCCTATAACAGTGATGCTGAATCTTGGCACCCCACATGTTTTGGAACTACATTTCCCATGATGCTCCACTACACTGCAGAGTGCCAAAGCATCATGGGACATGTAGTTCCAAAACATCGGGGGAGCCAAGGTTCCCCATCACTGGCCTACAAGATTCTACGTGAATGGAAGGTATTCTACAAGTGTCTGTTACATTCCCCGGAGACTGCAGCTGGGAGCCGCCATCTTGGATGTGATGTCACACTATAGTAATCCCCTTTACTCCTCCCCTGCAGCTACATACAAAAAGGTTACCTGTAGGAGGAGGGGGAGGAGGAGCTGGGCCAGCATAGACAGTTTCATTAGAGGCAGAGGGCTATGATGAAGAAGAAGGAGGGGGCTGTGCTTGGGAAAGCACCACACACACAAAAACACTGGTCAGGCGCACATTTAACCCTTTGATCGCCCTCTGATGTTTAACCCCTTCCCAACCAGCGTCATTGGTACAGTGACAGTGCATATTTTTAGTCCTGATCGGTGTATTAAGTGTCACTGTTTCCTGCAAAGTGTCAGTTAATGTCAGAATGTCTGCCGCAACGTCATTTCATATAATCACACACATATTAAAATTTTCTTTTTTCGAAATTGACACTTACCTTGAGATATTCACTGAACTCATCTTCGAATTTCCGACCCCAGATGCTCAGCCCCCCCTTCCCCGTCCCTGGGGGGAGGAAACCACAAGAGATGATTAGATAAGCTGGGAGGATAACGGGCTCCTGCCTACATTACCTGCCCCCACCCCCGGTATGTGTGAGTTTTATTCTATAACCCCCCCCCCCCCCCAAAAGGGCAACAATGTATAAAAAAAAAGCCCCTCCCTCTTTGTAAAGGGCAACAATATAAAAAAGCCCCTCCCTCTTTGGAAAGGGCAACAATATAAAAAAGCCCCTCCCTCTTTGTAAAGGGAAACAATATAAAAAAGCCCCTCCATCTTTGTAAAGGGAAACAATATAAAAAAGCCCCTCCATCTTTGTAAAGGGCAACAATGTAAAAACGCCCCTCCCTCTTTGTAAAGGGAAACAATATAAAAAAAGCCCCTCCCTCTTAGTAAAGGGAAACAATATAAAAAAAAACCCTCCCTCTTTGTAAAGGGCAACAATGTCCGAAAAAAGCCCCTCCCTCTTTGTAAAGGGAAACAATATAAAAAAGCCCCTCCATCTTTGTAAAGGGCAACAATGTAAAAACGCCCCTCCCTCTTTGTAAAGGGCAACAATATAAAAAAGTCCCTCCCTCTTTGTAAAGGGAACCAATATATAAAAAAGCCCCTCCCTCTTTGTAAAGGGAACCAATATATAAAAAAGCCCCTCCCTCTTTGTAAAGGGAAACAATATAAAAAAGCCCCTCCCTCTTTGTAAAGGGAAACAATATAAAAAAGCCCCTCCATCTTTGTAAAGGGCAACAATGTAAAAACGCCCCTCCCTCTTTGTAAAGGGCAACAATGTATAAAAAAGCCCCTCCATCTTTGTAAAGGGCAACAAAGTCTAAAAAAAAGCCCCTCCCTCTTTGTAAAGGGAAACAATATAAAAAAGCCCCTCCCTCTTTGTAAAGGGAAACAATGTATTAAAAAAAAACCTTGTAATACAACATGAGTGAGTAGCGCTAAGTGAGCACCCGCCTTCTTCTGGCCACGCCCACTAGCTGAAAGCAGTGATCTGTTCAGTACTGGCCACAATATCGTGCCTTGTTCTCAGGCTCCCATTGGACGGATATGATGCAAGACCTCCCCCTCTCCCTGCCATGTGGAGTCCCCATAACCAGTAGTGGTGCACTGAAATTAAATATCCTAGACTGACACCGAAAATGCAGGATTCAGGATTTTAATGTTTAAAATGTAAGTAATGTGGCTGGCCATTCTGCACTCAAGCCAATGGGGGCGCCATTCTGCACTCAAGCCAATGGGGACGCCATTCTGCACTCAAGCCAATGGGGGCGCCATTCTGCACTCAAGCCAACGGGGGCGCCATTCTGCACTCAAGCCAACGGGGGCGCCATTCTGCACTCAAGCCAACGGGGGCGCCATTCTGCACTCAAGCCAATGGGGGCGCCATTCTGCACTCAAGCCAACGGGGGCGCCATTCTGCACTCAAGCCAATGGGGACGCCATTCTGCACTCAAGCCAACGGGGGCGCCATTCTGCACTCAAGCCAACGGGGGCGCCATTCTGCACTCAAGCCAATGGGGACGCCATTCTGCACTCAAGCCAACGGGGGCGCCATTCTGCACTCAAGCCAACGGGGGCGCCATTCTGCACTCAAGCCAATGGGGACGCCATTCTGCACTCAAGCCAATGGGGACGCCATTCTGCACTCAAGCCAACGGGGGCGCCATTCTGCACTCAAGCCAACGGGGGCGCCATTCTGCACTCAAGCCAATGGGGGCGCCATTCTGCACTCAAGCCAATGGGGGCGCCATTCTGCACTCAAGCCAATGGGGTGCGATTCTGCACTCAAGCCAATGGGGACGCCATTCTGCACTCAAGCCAATGGGGACGCCATTCTGCACTCAAGCCAATGGGGACGCAATTCTGCACTCAAGCCAATGGGGACGCCATTCTGCACTCAAGCCAATGGGGACGCCATTCTGCACTCAAGCCAATGGGGTGCGATTCTGCACTCAAGCCAATGGGGACGCAATTCTGCACTCAAGCCAATGGGGACGCCATTCTGCACTCAAGCCAATGGGGGCGCCATTCTGCACTCAAGCCAATGGGGACGCCATTCTGCACTCAAGCCAATGGGGTGCCATTCTGCACTCAAGCCAATGGGGACGCCATTCTGCACTCAAGCCAATGGGGACGCCATTCTGCACTCAAGCCAATGGGGTGCGATTCTGCACTCAAGCCAATGGGGACGCCATTCTGCACTCAAGCCAATGGGGACGCAATTCTGCACTCAAGCCAATGGGGACGCCATTCTGCACTCAAGCCAATGGGGTGCGATTCTGCACTCAAGCCAATGGGGGCGCCATTCTGCACTCAAGCCAATGGGGACGCCATTCTGCACTCAAGCCAATGGGGTGCCATTCTGCACTCAAGCCAATGGGGACGCCATTCTGCACTCAAGCCAATGGGGACGCCATTCTGCACTCAAGCCAATGGGGTGCGATTCTGCACTCAAGCCAATGGGGACGCCATTCTGCACTCAAGCCAATGGGGACGCAATTCTGCACTCAAGCCAATGGGGACGCCATTCTGCACTCAAGCCAATGGGGACGCCATTCTGCACTCAAGCCAATGGGGTGCGATTCTGCACTCAAGCCAATGGGGACGCCATTCTGCACTCAAGCCAATGGGGACGCCATTCTGCACTCAAGCCAATGGGGACGCCATTCTGCACTCAAGCCAATGGGGACGCCATTCTGCACTCAAGCCAATGGGGACGCAATTCTGCACTCAAGCCAATGGGGACGCCATTCTGCACTCAAGCCAATGGGGACGCAATTCTGCACTCAAGCCAATGGGGTGCGATTCTGCACTCAAGCCAATGGGGACGCAATTCTGCACTCAAGCCAATGGGGACGCCATTCTGCACTCAAGCCAATGGGGACGCAATTCTGCACTCAAGCCAATGGGGACGCAATTCTGCACTCAAGCCAATGGGGTGCGATTCTGCACTCAAGCCAATGGGGTGCGATTCTGCACTCAAGCCAATGGGGACGCAATTCTGCACTCAAGCCAATGGGGGCGCCATTCTGCACTCAAGCCAATGGGGTGCGATTCTGCACTCAAGCCAATGGGGACGCAATTCTGCACTCAAGCCAATGGGGACGCAATTCTGCACTCAAGCCAATGGGGACGCAATTCTGCACTCAAGCCAATGGGGTGCGATTCTGCACTCAAGCCAATGGGGACGCAATTCTGCACTCAAGCCAATGGGGGCGCCATTCTGCACTCAAGCCAATGGGGACGCAATTCTGCACTCAAGCCAATGGGGGCGCCATTCTGCACTCAAGCCAATGGGGCACATCATGACATTTTTTTTTTTTTAAATCAGCAAAACGCAGATAACCCTATGTTTTCGGCTGATGTGATGTCACTGAGCTCCTCGCCACCACACACTTCAATCCGCAGAAAAGCGACTAATTGGTGGTGAAGCCCTAGTCTCCAAAAAAAGTGTCCCCTCCCCCGGAGTGCAGATCACAGAGAGTAGAGATGTCTGTAGGCGGGGCGGAGTGTCGGCTCTCACCGGTGGGGTCCCCGGTCTGCACCATGAAGCCTTTGATGTTGCGGTGGAAGAGGCACCCGGTGTAGTAGTTGCCGGCGCACAACGCCAAGAAGTTCTGTTGGGAGACAATAACAGAGAAAAATGAGAAGGACGTCCTCAGAATCAGCAACATTCACCTTCAATCCAGAGATGTCCCCTCCACTGCCACCCGGTGTGTGCTGTAGGTATTCAGTATTGAGTTGGCCCACCCTTTGCAGCTATAACAGCTTCACCTCTTCTGGGAAGGTCGTCCACAAGGTTTAGGAGATGTGTCTATGGGGAATGTTTGACCATTCTTCCAGAAGAGCATTTGTGAGGTCAGGCACTGATGTTGGATGAGAAGGCCTGGCTCGCAGTCTCCACTCTAATTCATCCAAAAGGTGTTCTATCAGGTTGAGGTCAGGACTCTGTGCAGGCCAGTCAAGTTCCTCCACCCCAAACTCACTCATCCATGTCTTTATGGACCTTGCTTTGTGCACTGGTCCAAATATTTTGCTGGATGGGGGATTATAGTGTTGGGGAGGAGGGGGGGGGAGGGTTGTGGTGTGGGGGGGGGGGGGGGTGATGATGGTGGTGTGGGGGTTGTTTTTCAGGGGTTGGCCCCTTAGTTCCAGTGAAGGGATCTCTTATGGAGTCGTGCTATGCCTCATGGGACTTGTAGTTCTGCAACAGCTGGATTGCATATCCCTGTCCTACAATAACCCCGCCATCATTCTGCAGATATACGCCCCCTGGGGGAGAGAAGAGTGGCGGGGAGAGAAAAGAGCGGCGGGGGAGGGGGGGGGGAGAGAAGAGCGGAGGGGGGGGGGAGAGAAGAGCAGCAGGGGAGGGGTGGGTGGGGGATGGTACACTGACCTCGCAGGCTCTGGGCGCTCTCTCACAGAACACTTCAATCTTCATATCACCCAAATCTGTGTGCAACGTCACCGCCTGAAAGACACCCGACATCAGCCAATCACATTCATCCCCAGAGACATCACATGATAGGAAAAGTCACGACTTCCAATACTCACCATCCTCTCCCCTCCCCCGATCCTGTAATGGACAGAAATAGAACAAAGACATTAGAAGTGAGATCTGATTATATGTTGTCTGTGAGAACACTGCTTTAACCTATTTATACCACTATACACCACTCTGTACCCAGCACAGAACACACAGCCCTCCCCCTCCATTCCCAATTCTATCCACATCACCCTCCAGCTCCTCACACCACTCATATACTCACCTCTTCCCTTCTTTGGGTGCACCAACATGGCCGCCACTCTACTTCCTGCCCACCGTTCTGCGTTTCCTGGGAGCCAACTTCCGACTCCGCCCAGCACTTCCTGTGCTCTGGGTGTAGTAAAATGGCGGCCACAGACTTCAAACAGGTGGTCTACTATTGCAGTCGGTGCGCCGCGTATTCAGTATACTCGGGAAGAGAATAAAATGTTGGGTATTACTGTCTATATTTATAATTGTGTGTACTTAGGTAGGTGTAGTAAGATGTGCGTTTTTTTTTAACACTGGTGAATGTCATCTAACATGGGGCTGGGTGTAGTAAGATGGTCGTCATAGTTTTTTTTTTACAGGAAGCTTTCATGCTGGGTGTAGTAAGATGGCCGCCATCGTCCTTTGTACAGGAAGAAGCTTTAATGCTGGGTGTAGTAAGATGGCCGCCATCGTCCTTTGTACAGGAAGAAGCTTTAATGCTGGGTGTAGTTAGATGGCCGTTGTTTCGTCAGATGAGGCAACCCGTCAGACTGTGTAACGCAAGTGACGTTAGATTGGCACCATCTTGCTACACCCCACACTCCTCCATAGTAAGGTTGCGCCGAGAAGAGGAAAAGCGGACATCTTGTTACACCCACCGGAGTTTTGCATTTTATACTTTTTTTTTTTTTTAACAGTGGACTGAGTTTATATAGTGAAATATAGGACTCCGACCTCAGTCTGGCTGGTTAGATGTTGAATTTTAAAAGCAGCGAACTTCTGTCAGATTAGCAAACCTGTGAGCTGAGCAGGCTTGCCACTGATTTTAAAATGCGACATCTAACCAGTCAGACGGAGTTCTAAGGACTGCATTTCACTATAGAAACGCACTTTACTGTTAAAACTAAGTGTAGAATGCAAAACTCCGGTGGGTGTAACAAGATGTCCGCTTTCCCCTTCTCAGTGTATCCTTACTGTGGAGGAGTGCGGGGTGTAGCAAGATGGCGGCGACTGAACGTCACTTAGCGTTACACATTCTAACGGGTCGCCTAATCTGACGACACTCCGTCATCGTCCTCTATACAGGGAGAAGCTTTTATGTTGGGTGTAATAATATGGCCGCCCCCTGTAGTGACTCATGATGGTGTGCACTCAGTGCTGGTGAGTGTTCAGTAGCTTTATATAACCCCTTATTATTATTATTATTATTATTATTATTATTAGTATCAGATCTGGTTTATCTTCTATTAATTATATATATTTTCAGCTCATTACCCCAGAGAGGAAGTAGCTGGGTGGAAATGAACACTGTGCTGGGGCAGCATGTCCTGTCACCTCCTTGTAGTTCCTCCTCTCTGTGTATTGCTCAGTATGAAGCTGACACTCCCGATCCTCCCTAGAGGAGGAGGGGAAGCCGCCATCGCTGTGCTTCTCCCGCAATGCCGCTCGCCTGGCTGAGAGTTTCTGGCAGCTCTTCAGGTCCATAAAAAGCCCCCCGGAGGGGTTGTTTTTGGTCCTTTATATCAGAGTTGGAGATCCAGCGAAGGAGGTGACTTGGTCAGCAGTTCCATTTTTTTTTTTTTTGCTTGAGGTCATTGTTCCCCAACATTAGCATATAAGCACCTCGTTGGGTTTGTTGTCCTCGTCATGCTGGGATTGTACGGGGGGGGGGGGGGAGAGGGGATTGTACGGGAGGGGGGAGGGGAAACACTTTTTAATGTAGCCTATTATTTGGTTCTTTATATTGGAGTTGGGAGAAATGGGCACAGGAGATGACTTGGACACCAGTTCCATCTTTTGCCCCAGTTTCTAGTTCCCCGACATTAGCATATAAGCACCTCTTGTTGTCACGCTGGCTTTGTACGGGGAATTCTCTCTTTTTGTATTTTTCATTTTTTTTCCTGCTTTTTGTTTCCCTCCAGACTCTCTGTACGCGGATGAAGTGAATGTTGGGTAGTCGTTGGATCAGACCTCTCCTGCCATCCCCTTCGTCCCATCTTTGGTCTCCGGTGCGACATTTGATGGACCTCCGTTCTGTGGTCTCCCACCTCAAAGCCTTGGCCCCCCTGGCCCTGGCCGAGAGCTGGGATAACGTGGGCCTATTGGTGGAGCCCAGCCCCCCGCATCAGGTACAGAAACTCCTGCTGACCAATGACCTGACGGAGGAGGTCCTGGAGGAAGCGGTGGGGATGGGAGCCAACATGGTCCTGTCCTATCACCCTCCCGTCTTCAAGGCTCTGAAGAGGCTGACGGCTGGACACTGGAAGGAGCGCCTGGTGGTGAAAGCCTTGGAGAACCGTCTGGCCATATATTCCCCACACACTGCCTGCGATGCGCTGAGCAACGGCGTTAATGACTGGCTGGGCAGGGCGCTGGGTGAGCGGGCACTGTGTGTCTGTTATATGTATCTTAGGGAACACATAAATCCTAGAATTCTGAATACCAGCCTTTCCCAGTGATGCTTTCAACATGGCCATCAAATGAAGAAGTTTGGGGGTGGCCATTCCTGGTCTGAAAATGCTAGTTGCCTGGCTGTGTCTGGTAACAGTAATGTTTCAGTCACTGACATGGAACAAGCATGATGTAATCATGATAACCCTTACCTTCTCCTCTCCTCCTCCTTCATGATGACCATCACCTTCTCCTCTCCTCCTCCTCCTTCATGATGACCATCACCTTCTTCTCCTCTCCTCCTCCTCCTTCATGATGACCATCACCTTCTTCTCCTCTCCTCCTCCTCCTTCATGATGACCATCACCTTCTTCTCCTCTCCTCCTCCTCCTTCATGATGACCATCACCTTCTTCTCCTCTCCTCCTCCTCCTTCATGATGACCATCACCTTCTTCTCCTCTCCTCCTCCTCCTTCATGATGACCATCACCTTCTTCTCCTCTCCTCCTCCTCCTTCATGATGACCATCACCTTCTTCTCCTCTCCTCCTCCTCCTTCATGATGACCATCACCTTCTTCTCCTCTCCTCCTCCTCTCCTCTCCTCCCCCTTCATGATGACCATCACCTTCTCCTCTCCTCTCCTCTCCTCCCCCTTCATGATGACCATCACCTTCTCCTCTCCTCCTTTATGATGACCATTACCTTCTCCTCCCCTCCTCCTCCATGGGGACCATTACCTTCTCCTCCTCTCCTCCTCCATGGGGACCATTGCCTTCTCCTCCTCTCCTCCTCCATGGGGACCCTAGCCTTCTTCCCTCCTGATCTGTGCTCTTATCCCTCTTTACATTTTTGTTGCATATGCAGGAGCTCTTTGATGAGAAATGGTCACAAGTGGTCTTGTGCAGGAACTGGATGATTCGATGGTAAATAATTATACCTGGCCATGATTGGGTTGAGAGGAACTTGAACAGCAGCTGGGCTCTCCCATGCTCTCTAGGTAGCCCAGGGACCAGCATGAAGTTGGGTAGTTGACAGGGAAGAAACCTTCAGACCTCGGTGGATCTGTCGGTGCCGACTCTCAGTTCCAGAGTCGCCCTCAAAGTAAACAAGGATATATTATAACTTTTGAATAAGCATGGCCATACAAGTTATATTTGATCAATTCTTGCCAATATTTAAATGTTATCTGTAGAAGTGCGGAAAGACAGCCAGATCTCTCATGAATGTGGGTTCTCTGCAGGCCCCTGTGTGTCGGTGCCAATCCGGACCTGCACCTCCCTCTCTCACCCCGGCGGATATGACCACATATTGAAATTTGGCCGCGACGTCTCGGAGACCATCCTGCCCAGACTGCAATCCCTGCTGGACACCCGTGTGCGGACCTACCCGCTCATGTAACCATGCACTCTTTGTATATGTCTTGTCTGATCTATGGCGTACACAGTCTACAGGGCCTATCTTCATTTTCCAGGAGCGACCCCGAAGACAGCGCCCACATCCACCTAAGCTGCTCCCGCGATGCTTTGCTGCAGGCCCTGGCTATTCTGTCAGAGAAGCCGGGTCTACGTGACAGCGTGGAGATCATCGCACTGCAGAAGGTGAGCGATGCTCCGCATGAAGATTTACACCGGGCCGAACCAAAAACTATGCTGTTGAGGGGGGAGGGGCTGATAACGCAGTAGGCTGTGGTCGGTTTTATAGGGAAAATGTCATGAAAAATACATTCAATTTTGTAGAGATAAAAGAACATCTAATAAAATATATATATATATTTGAGTGGGCCCAACAACTCCCTTTTCCAAAAATGTAACAATGTTTTTTTTTTTTTTTTCTAAAATCTTTTTGTCTCTGCAGCCCCCCCTACTGGACACAGGCATGGGACGTCTCTGCACTCTGTCTGAGCCGGTGTCCATTTCTGCAGCCGTAGACCGCGTCAAACGTCACTTGGGATTGGCTCACCTCCGTCTGGCACTGGGAAAGGGGAAGACTCTAGGTGAGATCTCTCCTTCTCCATTATGGTCTATACCTTCTCTCCTTTTCACTGATGACCCTTACCTTATCCTCTCCTTCTCTTCTCTTCTCCCCCTCCTCCTCCATGATGACCCTTACCCTGTCCTCCTCCGTGATGATGCTTACCTTCTACTCTTGTCCTCAATGATGATCCTTACCTTTTTGTTTTTCTCCATCATAACCCCTACCTTCTCCTCTCTTCCTCCATGATGACCCTTACCTTCTCTTCTCCTCCTCCATTGTGACCCTTACCTTCTTCATGACGACCCTAGTTCTGTCCTTCTTCATCATGACCCTTACCTTCCTCCTCCTCCTCTCCTCCATGATGACGCTTGGCTTCTCCTCTTCTCCTCCATGATCACGCTTAGCTTCTCCTCTTCTCCTCCATGATCACGCTTAGCTTCTCCTCTTCTCCTCCATGATGACGCTTAGCTTCTCCTCTTCTCCTCCATGATGACGCTTAGCTTCTCCTCTTCTCCTCCATGATGACGCTTAGCTTCTCCTCTTCTCCTCCATGATCACGCTTAGCTTCTCCTCTTCTCCTCCATGATGACGCTTAGCTTCTCCTCTTCTCCTCCATGATGACGCTTAGCTTCTCCTCTTCTCCTCCATGATCACGCTTAGCTTCTCCTCTTCTCCTCCATGATGACGCTTAGCTTCTCCTCTTCTCCTCCATGATGACGCTTAGCTTCTCCTCTTCTCCTCCATGATGACGCTTAGCTTCTCCTCTTCTCCTCCATGATGACGCTTAGCTTCTCCTCTTCTCCTCCATGATGACGCTTAGCTTCTCCTCTTCTCATCCATGATGACGCTTAGCTTCTCCTCTTCTCCTCCATGATGACGCTTAGCTTCTCCTCTTCTCCTCCATGATGACGCTTAGCTTCTCCTCTTCTCCTCCATGATGACGCTTAGCTTCTCCTCTTCTCCTCCATGATGACGCTTAACTTCTCCTCTTCTCATCCATGATGACGCTTAGCTTCTCCTCTTCTCCCCCATGATGACGCTTAGCTTCTCCTCTTCTCCCCCATGATGACGCTTAGCTTCTCCTCTTCTCATCCATGATGACGTTTAGCTTCTCCTCTTCTCCCCCATGATGACGCTTAGCTTCTCCTCTTCTCCCCCATGATGACGCTTAGCTTCTCCTCTTCTCCTCCATGATGACGCTTAGCTTCTCCTCTTCTCCTCCATGATGACGCTTAGCTTCTCCTCCATGATGACGCTTAGCTTCTCCTCTTCTCCTCCATGATGACGCTTAGCTTCTCCTCTTCTCCTCCATGATGACGCTTAGCTTCTCTTCTTCACGATGACTCTACTCTTCTTTATGGTGTTTCTTACCTTCTCTTCTCCATGATGATCCTTACCTTCTCCTCTCCTTCATGATGATGCTTATCTCTTCTCCTTCTCTTTGAAGACCCTTAGCTTCTCTTCTCCTTCTCTTTGAAGACCCTTAGCTTCTCTTCTCCTTCTCTTTGAAGACCCTTAGCTTCTCTTCTCCTTTTCTTTTGAAGACCCTTAGCTTCTCTTCTTCTCTTTTGAAGACCCTTAGCTTCTCTTCTTCTCTTTTTGAAGACCCTTAGCTTCTCTTCTCCTTCTCTTTTGAAGACCCTTAGCTTCTCTTCTCCTTCTCTTTTGAAGACCCTTAGCTTCTCTTCTCCTTCTCTTTTGAAGACCCTTAGCTTCTTCTCTTCTCCTTCTCTTTGAAGACCCTTAGCTTCTCTTCTCCTTCTCTTTGAAGACCCTTAGCTTCTCTTCTCCTTTTCTTTTGAAGACCCTTAGCTTCTCTTCTCCTTTTCTTTTGAAGACCCTTAGCTTCTCTTCTCCTTTTCTTTTGAAGACCCTTAGCTTCTCTTCTCCTTCTCTTTTGAAGACCCTTAGCTTCTCTTCTCCTTCTCTTTTGAAGACCCTTAGCTTCTTCTCTTCTCCTTCTCTTTTGAAGACCCTTAGCTTCTTCTCTTCTCCTTCTCTTTGAAGACCCCTAGCTTCTTCTCTTCTCCTTCTCTTTGAAGACCCTTAGCTTCTTCTCTTCTCCTTCTCTTTGAAGACCCTTAGCTTCTTCTCTTCTCCTTCTCTTTGAAGACCCTTAGCTTCTTCTCTTCTCCTTCTCTTTTGAAGACCCTTAGCTTCTTCTCTTCTCCTTCTCTTTGAAGACCCCTAGCTTCTTCTCTTCTCCTTCTCTTTGAAGACCCTTAGCTTCTTCTCTTCTCCTTCTCTTTGAAGACCCTTAGCTTCTTCTCTTCTCCTTCTCTTTGAAGACCCTTAGCTTCTTCTCTTCTCCTTCTCTTTGAAGACCCTTAGCTTCTCTTCTCCTTCTCTTTGAAGACCCTTAGCTTCTCTTCTCCTTTTCTTTTGAAGACCCTTAGCTTCTCTTCTCCTTCTCTTTTGAAGACCCTTAGCTTCTCTTCTCCTTCTCTTTTGAAGACCCTTAGCTTCTCTTCTCCTTCTCTTTTGAAGACCCTTAGCTTCTCTTCTCCTTCTCTTTTGAAGACCCTTAGCTTCTCTTCTCCTTCTCTTTTGAAGACCCTTAGCTTCTCTTCTCCTTCTCTTTTGAAGACCCTTAGCTTCTTCTCTTCTCCTTCTCTTTGAAGACCCTTAGCTTCTCTTCTCCTTCTCTTTGAAGACCCTTAGCTTCTCTTCTCCTTTTCTTTTGAAGACCCTTAGCTTCTCTTCTCCTTTTCTTTTGAAGACCCTTAGCTTCTCTTCTCCTTTTCTTTTGAAGACCCTTAGCTTCTCTTCTCCTTCTCTTTTGAAGACCCTTAGCTTCTCTTCTCCTTCTCTTTTGAAGACCCTTAGCTTCTTCTCTTCTCCTTCTCTTTTGAAGACCCTTAGCTTCTTCTCTTCTCCTTCTCTTTGAAGACCCCTAGCTTCTTCTCTTCTCCTTCTCTTTGAAGACCCTTAGCTTCTTCTCTTCTCCTTCTCTTTGAAGACCCTTAGCTTCTTCTCTTCTCCTTCTCTTTGAAGACCCCTAGCTTCTTCTCTTCTCCTTCTCTTTGAAGACCCTTAGCTTCTTCTCTTCTCCTTCTCTTTGAAGACCCTTAGCTTCTTCTCTTCTCCTTCTCTTTTGAAGACCCTTAGCTTCTTCTCTTCTCCTTCTCTTTGAAGACCCCTAGCTTCTTCTCTTCTCCTTCTCTTTGAAGACCCTTAGCTTCTTCTCTTCTCCTTCTCTTTGAAGACCCTTAGCTTCTTCTCTTCTCCTTCTCTTTGAAGACCCTTAGCTTCTTCTCTTCTCCTTCTCTTTGAAGACCCTTAGCTTCTTCTCTTCTCCTTCTCTTTGAAGACCCTTAGCTTCTTCTCTTCTCCTTCTCTTTGAAGACCCTTAGCTTCTT
Source organism: Lithobates pipiens (assembly GCF_037356315.1). Classification (NCBI taxonomy): domain Eukaryota; kingdom Metazoa; phylum Chordata; class Amphibia; order Anura; family Ranidae; genus Lithobates; species Lithobates pipiens. Next base: position 14,762,047 of record NW_027507784.1, on the reverse strand, counting down.
CTCTTCTCCTTCTCTTTTGAAGATCCTTAGCTTCTTCTCTTCTCCTTCTCTTTGAAGACCCTTAGCTTCTTCTCTTCTCCTTCTCTTTGAAGACCCTTAGCTTCTTCTCTTCTCCTTCTCTTTGAAGACCCTTAGCTTCTTCTCTTCTCCTTCTCTTTGAAGACCCTTAGCTTCTTCTCTTCTCCTTCTCTTTTGAAGATCCTTAGCTTCTTCTCTTCTCCTTCTCTTTGAAGACCCTTAGCTTCTTCTCTTCTCCTTCTCTTTGAAGACCCTTAGCTTCTTCTCTTCTCCTTCTCTTTGAAGACCCTTAGCTTCTTCTCTTCTCCTTCTCTTTTGAAGACCCTTAGCTTCTTCTCTTCTCCTTCTCTTTTGAAGACCCTTAGCTTCTGCTCTCCTCTTCCATGATGACATGCTTTATGTCTCTCTGCCCCCTTAGGATCCTTATTTCTCCTTCTTGATGAGTATTAATGTGTATAACAATATACGGTCCTTCTACCCCCAGAATCCTCGGTTAATGTGATGGCCGTGTGTGCCGGCTCAGGAAGCAGCATCCTCAGCGGAGTCCCTGCTGATCTCTACCTGACAGGTGAGGTCCTCTGTATGTGAAACGGATTCCTGAGCACTCAGTCCTGCTGTCGTGTAAGAGGGACTGGTGTTCTTTATAATGGTGTTTAGTGCCTTTAAAAAAGTATTCATACCCCTTAGAATTTTCCAAATTTTGTCATTTTACAACCAAAAACGTAAATGTATTTTATTGGGATTTTATGTGATAGACCAACACAAAGTGTCCCATACTTGTGAAGTGGAAGGAAAATGATAAATGGTTTTTAGAATTTTTTTTACAAATAAATATGTGAAAAGTGTGGAGGAGGGGCATTTGTATGGCGCCCCCCGGAGTCAATACTTTGTAGAACCCCCTTTTCTCTACAAGTCTTTTTGGGGGTGTCTCTACCAGCTTTGCCCATCTAGAGAGGACATTTCTGCCCATTCTTCTTCTTTGTAAAATATCTCAAGCTCTGTCAGGTTGGATGGAGAGCGTCTGTGATCAGCAATTTTCAAGTCTTGCCACAGATTCTCAATGGGATTTAGGTCTGGACTGTGACTGGGCCATTCTAACACATGAATATGCTTTGATGTAAACCATTCCATTGTAGCTCTGGCTGGATGTTTCGGGTCGTTGTCCTGCTGGAAGGGGAACCTCCGCCCCGGTCTCAAGTCTTTTGCCGACTCTAACAGGTTTTCTTCTAAGATTGTCCTGTATTTGTCTCCATCCATCTTCCCATCAACTCTGACCAGCTTCCCTGTCCCTGCTGAAGAAAACCATCCCCACCACATGATGCTGCCACCACCATGTCTCACGGTGGGGATGGTGTGTTCAGGGGGATGGGCAGTGTTAGTTTTCCCCACACATAGCGTTTATCTTTTAGGCCATAAAGTAGAATTTTGGTCTCATCTGAGCAGATCACCTTCTTCCACATGTTTGCTGCCCCCTCCCCCACATGGCTTCTCACAAACTACAAACAGGACTTCTTATGACTTTCTTACTCCAATCTCTTTCTTCTTGTCACTCTTCCATAAAGGGCAGATTTGTGGAGAGACGACTAATAGTTGTCCTGTGGACAGATTCTCCCCCCTGAGCTGTGGATCTCTGCAGCTCCTCCAGAGTTACCATGGACCTCTTGGCTGCTTCTCTGATGAATGCTCTCCTTGCCCGGCCCGGTCAGTTTAGGTGGACGGCCATGTCTTGGTAGGTTTGCAGTTGTGCCATACTCTTTCCATTTTCTGATGATGGATTGAACAGAACTCTGTGAGATGTTCAAAGCTTGGGATATTCTTTTTTATAACCTAACCCTGCTTTATACTTCTCCACAACTTCATCCCTGACCTGTCTGGTGTGTTCCTTGGCCTTCATGATGCTGTTTGTTCAATAAGGTTCTCTAACAAACCTCTGAGGGCTTCACAGGACAGCTGTATTTATACTGAGATTAAATGACACACAGGTGGACTCTATTTACTAATTGGGTGACTTCTGAAGGCAATTGGTTCCACTAGATTTTATTTAGGGGTATCGGAGTAAATGGGGCTGAATACAAATGCCCCCCCACACACACACACACACACACACACACACTTTTCACATATTTATTTAGAAAAAAATAAATAAAATTGAAACCATTTATTTTTCTATTTTTAGCAAGAATGTTATTGCTAGTTTGCATTGTGATCATTTGTTTCCACTTTACATCTCTTCAAAGTCTTTGTACGGGGCAGCTCAATGCCTATGCTGTTCTTTTGGACTTTCCCATGTTGAGCCTTGCCCATACCTTGCCACAACTTGTCTGTCTCCCCCCCGGCAGGTGAAATGTCCCATCACGAAGTGCTGGACGCGGTGGCAGAGGGTCACAGCGTCATCCTGTGCGAACACAGCAATTCAGAGCGGGGGTATCTGCAGGAGCTGCGGGGGCAGATTGCGGAGAGACTGGAGGGACAGGTGGAGGTGGTGGTGTCCAAGAAAGACCGTGACCCCCTGCTGGTGGTTTGAAGAACAGCAAGAAGACCAGGACCTCCCCTCCCCCCTGCTGGTGGTGCGAGGAACAACAAAAGGCCACGGCCCTCTGCTGGTGGTGCGAGGAACAACAATAAGACTGCGGGTTGTGTGGGGGGGGGGGGGGGAACAGGACCCCCTGCAGGTGATAGGAGGAACAGCAATAAGACCTGACCCTTTTCTGGTTGTGTGAGGAACATCAGACGGTTATATATAATGACAATAAACTGGCAGATTTTTGAACATCTTTGTGTGTTTATTTAGGATCTTTCCCAAAATTCTCATCTCCCCTGCTGACACGATTGGCTCATTTATTCTCCCAAATACATTCACAGCTCGTGTTGATATCACACCTGGCCAATGGCCCTGAGAAGCTGGAAATCACTAAAGTAGACAGAACTACTACTATGCTACTACACTGCTATCACACTGATCTCCACTGTCTTCCAGGTCTCGTGTTGATTGGCCCAGGCTCATGCATTGTCAGCACAGGCGGTTGGCCTCTCAGCACAGGTGCCATTCAGAGATCTCTTTGTGTTTTCTGAATGAATGCAAAGCTTTCTCTGATGTGATGAGGAGGGGCGGGGATGTCACACACTCTGATGGGTACTCTGATGTAAGGGGGGGCTCTAATGGGAACTCTGATTTATGGGAGACTCCTAAGGCGGGGGGGGGGGGCTCCTGAGTTGGACTTTGATGTAGGGGGGGCTCTAACCCTAAAATAAGAGGGGAACCCTAGGGTGGACTTGATGTAAGGGGTGGGCCTCTGATGGAGAACCTGATTTGAGGATGGGCTCTTATGGGGACTCTGATGTAAGAGGGGGGGCCCTCTAGGGTCAACTTTGATGTAAGGGGGTAAGAGGACCCTGATGTAAGGAGGGGCTCTGATGGGGACCCTGATGTAAGGAGGGGCTCTGATGGGGACCCTGATGTAAGGAAAGGCTCTGATGGGGACCCTGATGTAAGGAGGGGCTCTGATGGGGACCCTGATGTAAGGAGGGGCTCTGATGGGGACCCTGATGTAAGGAGGGGCTCTGATGGGGACCCTGATGTAAGGAGGGGCTCTGATGGGGACCCTGATGTAAGGAGGGGCTCTGATATGGACCCTGATGTAAGGTGGGTTTCTGATGGAGACTCTGATGTAAGTAGGGGCTTTGATGGGGACCCTGATGTAAGGAGGGGCTCTAATGGGGACCCTGATGTAAGGAGGGGCTCTAATGGGGACCCTGATGTAAGGGGGGGCTCTGATATGGACCCTGATGTAAGGTGGGTTTCTGATGGGGACCCTGATGTAAGGAGGGGCTTTGATGGGGGCCTTGATGTAAGGGGGGGCTCTGATATGGACCCTGATGTAAGGTGGGTTTCTGATGGAGACTCTGATGTAAATAGGGGCTCTGATGTGGACCCTGATGTAAGGGGGGGACTCTGATGGGGACCCTGATGTAAGGAGGGGGCTCTGATGGGGACCCTGATGTAAGGGGGGGGGCTCTGATATGGACCCTGATGTAAGGCGGGTTTCTGATGGAGATTCTGATGTAAGGAGGGGCTTTGATGGGGACCCTGATGTAAGGAGGGGCTCTATTGGGGACCTTGATGTAAGGAGGGGGCTCTGATGGGGACCCTGATGTAAGGAGGGTCTCTGATGGGGACCCTGGTGTAAGGAGGGTCTCTGATGGGGACTCTGGTGTAAGGAGGGGCTCTGATGGGGACCCTGATGTAAGGAGGGCCTCTGATGGGGACCCTGGTGTAAGGAGGGTCTCTGATGGGGACCCTGGTGTAAGGAGGGTCTCTGATGGGGACTCTGGTGTAAGGAGGGTCTCTGATGGGGACTCTGGTGTAAGGAGGGGCTCTGATGGGGACCCTGATGTAAGGAGGGGTTTTGATGGGGACCCTGATGTAAGGCGAGTTTCTGATGGGGACCCTGATGTAAGGAGGGGCTCTGATGGGGGACCCTGATGTAAGGAGGGGCTCTGATTGGGACCCTGATGTAAGGAGGGGCTCTGATGGGGGACCCTGATGTAAGGGGGGCTCTGATGGGGACCCTGATGTAAGTGGGGGGCTCTGATATGGACCCTGATGTAAGGCGGGTTTCTGATGGAGACTCTGATGTAAGGAGGGGCTCTGATATGGACCCTGATGTAAGGTGGGTTTCTGATGGAGACCCTGATGTAAGGAGGGGCTCTGATGGGGGACCCTGATGTAAGGAGGGGCTCTGATGGGGACCCTGATGTAAGGAGGGGCTCTGATGGGGGACCCTGATGTAAGGAGGGGCTCTGATGGGGGACCCTGATGTAAGGAGGGGCTCTGATGGGGACCCTGATGTAAGGAGGGGCTCTGATGGGGGACCCTGATGTAAGGGGGTATGACCAGGTATGATATCACTGCATCATATTATGAATAGACTCTCTTAGGCAATTCTTGACAGAGAAAGGGGTGCTGAGGCTGCAGCTTTTCACACCTCACTCAGACTGCTCAGACGAGTGTAGAAAAGGTGGACCATCCCATATAGCAGCGAGGTTCAGAAAGTGCTGGCAAAGCCGACCTCCATAACTGAAGCAGATTGGGATCTGTGATAGAGGTGAGAGAAGATTTATTTTTCTCCCATAAA